>NW_027475175.1:300000-460835 GCF_051020985.1 Nomia melanderi | reverse complement strand
TAGTTTTATATAGTTTTATTATAGGTTTATATAGTTTTATATAGTTTTATTAGTTTTAAATCGTTTTATATAGTTTTATATAGTTTTATTAGTTTTAAATCGTTTTATATAGTTTTATATTAGGTTTATTAGTTTTATTATTTTTTCATAGTTTTATATAGTTTTATATAGTTTTATAGAGTTTTATATAGTTTTATATAGTTTTAAGTAGTTTTATATAGTGTTATAGAGTTTTATAGTAGTTTTATATAGTTTTCTTAGTTTTATATAGTTTTATAGAGTTTTATATAGTTTTACATAGTTTTTTATAGTTTTATAGAGCTTTATAAAGTTTTACATAGTTTTATATAGTTTTGTTAGTTTTATATATTTTTATATAGTTTTATATAGTGTTATAGTAGAGTTTATATAGTTTTATTAGTTTTAAATCGTTTTATATAGTTTTATGTAGTTTTATATAGTTTTATATACTTTTATTAGTTTTATATAGTTTTATATAGTTTTATATAGTATTATGTAGTTTTATATAGTTTTGTTAGTTTTTATATGGTTTTATATATTTTTATATAGTTTATATAGTTTTATATAGTTTTATATAATTTTATATAGTTTTATATAGTCTTATATAGTATTATAGAGTTTCATATAGTCTATATAGTATTATTAGCTTTTATATCGCTTTATATAGTTTTTATATACTTTTATATAGTTTTGTTAGCTTTATATAGTTTTATATAGTTTTTATATAGTTTTATATAGTTTTATGTAGTTTTATATAGTTTTATATAGTTTTATATAGTTTGGTTAGCTTTATATATTTTTATATAGTTTTATACAGTGTTATATAGTTTTTATATAGTTTTATTAGTTTTAAATCGTTTTATATAGTTTTATATAGTTTTATATAGTTTTATATAGTTTTTATTAGTTTTGAATCGCTTTATACAGTTTTATATAGATTTATACAATTTTATTAGTTTCATATAGTTTTTTATAGTTTTATATAGGTTTATTAGTTTTATTAGTTTTATATAGTTTTATATAGTTTTATATAATTTTACACAGTTTTGTTAGTTTTATATATACTTATATATAGTTTTATAGAGTTTTATATAGTTTTATATAGCTTTATTAGTTTTAAATAGTTTTATATAGTTTTTATTAGTTTTATATAGTTTTATATAGTTTTATATAGTTTATATAGTTTATATAGTTTTATATAGTTTTGATAGTTTTATATTGTTTTATATAGTTTTATATTGTTTTATATAGTTTTGTTAGTTTTATTAGTTTTAAATCGTTTTATACAGTTTTATATAGTTTTTATTAGTTTTAAATCGTTTCTTATAGTTTTATATGTTTTATATAGTTTTATTTGTTTCATATAGTTCTATAGTTTATGTAGTTTTATGTAGTTTAATATATTTTTATAGAGATTTATATAATTCTATACAGTTTTAAATAGTTTTATAGATTTTTATAAAGTTTTATATAGTTTTGATAGTATTATATTGTTTTATATAGTTTTATATAGCTTTAGATAGTATTAAATATTTTTATATAGTTTTATAGAGTTTTATACAGTTGTTGTATAGTTTTCTTAGTTTTATATAGTTTTATATAGTTTTATGTAAGTTTTATATAGTTTTATATAGTTTCATTATAGTTTTATATAGCCTTATTTGTTTTATATAGTTTTATATAGTTTTATATAGTTTTTATTTAGTTTTGTATAGTTTTATAGAGTTTCATATAGTTTTTTATAGTTTTATATAGTTTTATAGAGTTTTATAAAGTTTCACATAGTTTTATATAGTTTTGTTAGTTTTATATATTTTTATATAGTTTTATATAGTTTTATTAGTTTTAAATCGTTTTATATAGTTTTATATAGTTTTATATAGTTTTATTTAGTTATATAGTTTTCTTAGGTTTATATAATTTTATATAGTATTATGTAGTTTTATATAGTTTCTATATAGTTCAATTAGTTTTATATCGTTTTATATAGTTTTATATAGTTTTATATAGTTATATCCAGTTTTATATAGTTTTTATATAGTTTAATATAGCTTCTATATAGTTTTATAGAGTTTTATAAAGTTTTACATAGTTTTATATCGTTTTGTTAGTTTTATATATTTTTATATAGTTTTATACAGTGTTATATAGAGTTATATAGTTATATTAGTTTTAAATCGTTTTATATAGTTTTATGTAGTTTTATATAGTTTTATATAGTTTTATTAGTTTTACATCGTTTTATATAGTTTTATATAGTTTTATATAGTTTTATTAGTTTTATTAGTTTTATATAGTTTTATATAGTTTTATATAATTTTATACAGTTTTGTTAGTTTTATATACTTATATATAGTTTTATAGAGTTTTATATAGTTTTATATAGCTTTAATTAGTTTTAACTAGTTTTATATAGTTTTATTAGTTTTATATAGTTTTATAGAGTTTTATATAGTTTTATATAGTTTTATATAGTTTTATATAGTTATATATAGTTTTATATAGTTTTGATAGTTTTATATTGTTTTATATAGTTTTTATAGTTTTATATAGTTTTGTTAGTTTTATTAGTTTTAAATCGTTTTATACAGTTTTATATAGTTTTATTAGTTTTAAATCGTTTCTTATAGTTTTATATAGATTTATATAGTTTTATTTGTTTCATATAGTTTTATAATGTTTTATATAGTTTTATATAATTTTATATAGTTTTATATAGTTTTTATTTGTTTCATATAGTTTTATATGTTTTATATAGTTTATATAATTTTATATAGTTTTATATAGTCTTATATAGTTTTATAGAGTTTCATATAGATTTATATAGTATTACTAGTTTTATATCGTTTTATATAGTTCTATATACTTTTATATAGTTTTATATAGTTTTATATAGTTTTATATGTTTTATATAGTTTTCTATATTTTTATAGAGTTTTATATAGTTTTATAGAGTTTTATATAGTTTTAAATAAGTTTTATGTTGTTTTAAAGAGTTTTATATAGTTTTGTATAGTTTTCTTAGTTTTATATAGTTTTCATATAGTTATGTAAAATTTTATATGTTTTATAGACTTTTATATAGTTTTAAATAGTTTTATATTGTTTTATATAGTTTTATATAGTTCATTAGTTTTATATATTTTTCATATAGTCTTTATATAGTTTTATGTAGTTTTATGTAGTTTAATATAGTTTTATAGACGATTTATATATTCTATACAGTTTTAAATAGTTTTATAGATTTTATAAAGTCTTTATATTAGTTTTGATAGTATTATATTCTTTCATATAGTTTTATATAGCTTTATATAGTATTAAATATTTTTATATAGTTTTGTTAGTTTTATATATTTTTATATAGTTTTATATAGTGTTATATAGATTTATATAGTTTTATTAGCTTTAAATCGTTTTATATAGTTTTATGTAGTTTTATATAGTTTTATATAGTTTTATTAGTTTTACATAGTTTTATATAGTTTTATGTAGTTTTATATAGTTTTATAGAGTTTTATATAGTTATATATAGTTTTAGTTATTTTTATATACTTTTATAGAGTTTATATAGTTTTATATAGTTTTATACAGTTCATTGGTCTTTATATAGTTTTATATAGTTTTACTTGAGTTTTATCTAGTTTTATATAATTTTATATAGTTTTATATAGTTTTGTTAGTCTTTTATAGTTTTATATAGTGTTATAATAGTTTATATAGTTTTATTAGTTATAAATCGTTTATTTAGTTTTATATTAGTTTTATGTAGTTTTATATAGTTTATATAGTTTATCTAGTTTTGGGTTAGCTTTATATATTTTTATATAGTTTTATACAGTGTTATATAGTTTTATATAGTTTTATTAGTTTTAAATCGTTTTATATAGTTTTATATAGTTTATATAGTTTTATATAGTTTTATTAGTTTTGAATTGCTTTATAACAGTTTTATATAGATTTATTACAATTTTATTAGTTTTATATAGTTTTTTATAGTTTTATATAGGTTTATTAGTTTTATTAGTTTTTATATAGTTTTTATATAGTTTTATATAGTTTTATATAATTTTACACAGTTTTGTTAGTTTTATAGACTTATATATAGTTTTATAGAGTTTTATATAGTTTTATATAGCTTTATTAGTTTTTAAATAGTTTTTTATAGTTTTATTAGTTTGATATAGTTTCATGTAGTTTTATATAGTTTTATATTGTTTTGTATAGTTTTATTTGTTTATATAGTTTTATATAGCTTTATTAGTTTCATATAGTTATATAGAGTTTTATGTAGTTTTAAATAGCTTTATATGTTTAATATAGTATTACATAGTTTTATATAGTTTTGTTAGTTTTATATATTTTTATATAGTTTTATATAGTGTTATATAGATTTATACAGTTTTATTAGTTTTAAATCGTTTTATATAGGTTGTATATAGTTTGGTTAGTTTTATATATTTTTTATATAGTTTTATATAGTGTTTATATAGATTTATCTAGTTTTATTAGCTTTAAATCGTTTTATATAGTTTTATGTAGTTTTATATAGTTTTATATAGTTTTATTAGTTTTTACATAGTTTTATATAGTTTTATGTAGTTTTATATAGTTTTATAGAGTTTTATATAGTTATATATAGTTTTAATTATTTTTATATACTTTATAGAGTTTTATATAGTTTTATATATTTTTTATACAGTTTCATTGGTTTTATATAGTTTTATATAGTTTTATTGAGTTTTATCTAGTTTTATATAATTTTATATAGTTTTATATAGTTTTGTTAATTTTTTATAGTTTTATGTAGTGTTATATAGTTTTATATAGTTTTATTAGTTTTAAATCGTTTTATATAGTTTTAATATAGTTTTATAGAGTTTTGTATAGTTTTCTTAGTTTTATATAGTTTTATATAGTTATGTAAAATTTTATATAGTTTTATAGACTTTTATATAGTTTTAATAGTTTTATATTGTTTTATATAGTTTTATATAGTTTCATTAGTTTTATATATTTTTCATATAGTTTTATATAGTTTTATGTAGTTTTATGTAGTTTAATATAGTTTTATAGAGATTTATATAATTCTATACAGTTTTAAATAGTTTTATAGATTTTTATAAAGTTTTATATAGTTTTGATAGTATTATATTCTTTCATATAGTTTTATATAGCTTTATTTGTTTTATATAGTTTTATATAGTTTTATATAGTTTTATTAGTTTTGTATAGTTTTATAGAGTTTTATATAGTTTTTTATAGTTTTTTATAGTTTTATATAGTTTTATAGAGTTTTATAAAGTTTTACATAGTTTTATATAGTTTTGTGTAGTTTTATATATTTTTATATAGTTTTATATAGTGTTATATAGATTTATATAGTTTTTTATTAGCTTTAAATCGTTTTATATAGTTTTATGTGTTTTATATAGTTTTATATAGTTTTGTTAGTTTTATATAATTTTATATAGTTTATGTAGTTTTATATAGTTTTATAGAGTTTTATATAGCTTTATATAGCTTTATATAGTTTTATATAGTTTTACAGGGTTTTATATAGTTTTATATAGTTTTGTTAGTTTTATATAGTTTTATGTAGTTTTATATAGTTTTGTTAGTTTTATACAGTTTTATATAGTTTAGAGAGATTTATATTGTTTTATATAGTTTTCTTAGTTTTATATAGTTTTTTATAGTTTTATGTAGTTTTATATAGTTTTATAGAGTTTTATATACTTTAATATAGCTTTATATAGTTTTATATAGTTTTACAGAGTTTTATATAGTTTTATATAGTTTTATATAGTTTTATATAGTTTTATACAGTTTTGATAGTTTTATATAGTTTTATGTGGTTATATATAGTTTTGTTAGTTTTATATTGTTTTATATAGTTTTATATAGTTTTATATGGTGTTATATAGTTTTATATAGTTTTATATAGTATTATATAGTTTTATATAGATTTATATAGTTTTGTTAGTTTTATATACTTTTATATTGTTTTATTTGTTTTGTATAGTTTTATATAGTTTCAAATAGTTTTATGTTGTTTTAGAGTGTTTTATATAGTTTCATGTAGTTTTATATAGTTTTATATTGTTTTGTATAGTTTTATTTGTTTTATATAGTTTTATATAGCTTTATTAGTTTCATATAGTTATATAGAGTTTTATGTAGTTTTATATAGCTTTATATGTTTAATATAGTTTTACATAGTTTTATATAGTTTTGTTAGTTTTATATATTTTTATATAGTTTTATATAGTGTTATATAGATTTATATAGTTTTATTAGTTTTAAATCGTTTTATATAGTTTTATATAGTTTGGTTAGTTTTATATATTTTTATATAGTTTTATATAGTGTTATATAGATTTATATAGTTTTATTAGCTTTAAATCGTTTTATATAGTTTTATTCAGTTTTATATAGTTTTATATAGTTTTATTAGTTTTACATAGTTTTATATAGTTTTATGTAGTTTTATATAGTTTTATAGAGTTTTATATAGTTATATATAGTTTTAATTATTTTTATATACTTTTATAGAGTCTTATATAGTTTTATATAGCTATATACAGTTTCATTGGTATTATATAGTTTTATATAGTTTTATTGAGTTTTATCTAGTTTTATATAATTTTATATAGTTTTATATAGTTTTGTTAGTTTTTTATAGTTTTATATAGTGTTATATAGTTTTATATAGTTTTATTAGTTTTAAATCGTTTTATATAGTTTTATATAGTTTTATAGAGTTTTATATAGTTTTATATAGTTTTATATAGTTTAATATAGTTTTATAGAGTTTTATATAGTTTTATATAGTTTTAAATAGTTTTATACACTTTTATAGAGTTTTATTTAGCTTTATATAGTTTTCTGAGTGTTTTATAGGTTTATATAGTTTTAGACAGTATTATATAGTTTTATATAGTTTTGTTAGATTTATATAATTTTATATAGTTTTATGTAGTTTTATATAGTTTTATATAGTTTTATAGAGTTTTATATAGTTTTATATAGTTTTATATAGCTTTATATAGTTTTATATAGTTTTACAGGGTTTTATATAGTTTTATATAGTTTTGTTAGTTTTATATTGTTTTATGTAGTTTTATATAGTTTTGTTAGCTTTATATAGTTTTATATAGTTCAATAGAGTTTTATATAGGTTTATATAGTTTTGTTAGTCTTATATAGTTTTATATTGTTTTATATAGGTCTATAGTGTTTTATATAGTTTTATATAGTTCTATAGACTTTTATATAGTTTTATATAGTTTTATATAGTTTTATACAGTTTTATATAGTTTTATTTAGATTCATATAGTTTTATATGGTTTCATTAGTTTTATCCAGTTTTATATTGTTTTATATAGTTTCATATAGTTTTATATAGTTTTATGTAGTTTTATATAGTTTTGTATATCTTTATATAGTTTTATATAGTTTCATATAGTTTTATACAGATTTATATCGTTTTACAATCTTTCGTATTGTTTCATTAGTTTCATATAGTTTTATATATTTCTATATAGTTTCATACAGTTTTATTAGTTTTATATAGTTTTGTGTAGTTTTACATAGTTTTATATAGTTTCATATAGTTTTATACAGATTTATATCGTTTTACAATCTTTCGTATTGTTTCATTAGTTTCATATAGTTTTATATATTTCTATATAGTTTCATACAGTTTTATTACTTTTATATAGTTTTGAATAGTTTTATATAGTATTATACAGTTTCATATAGTTTTACATAGTTTTATATAGTTTTATATAGTTTTATATAATTTTATATTGTCCTATATAGTTTTACATAGTTTTATGGAGTTTTATTAGTTTTACATAGTTTTATATAGTTTTATATAGTTTTATATAGTTTAATATAGTTTTATATAGTTTGTTATAGTTTTACACAGTTTTATTTAGTCCTATTAGTTTTGTATATTTGTATTACTTTTGTATAGTTTTATATAATTTTATATAGTAAGAAAGCCCTGGCGCATAAGTGAGTTATGCAGGCAAGATCTCGGAGCATCAGCGCCAGAGAAAATCTCAGTTACACGGTACCGCACACTCAGGTTGTGTCAAAAATCGAGCATGTATCTGCTGATATCTCGGGAGTTATAAGAAATAGTAAGATAAATCAAGCTGCATTTTCTGTTGGAGGTCCTGGCGCATGAATGTGTGCAGCGGGAACGACCTCGGACCACCAGGGGCCGAGAAAATTACAGTTTTTCGGTATCCGCCACCCAAAGTCATGTAAAAATCCAGCATATATCTGGTGATATCTCCTGTGCTGTTAGAGATAGCGCAGTAATTCAAAGATCATTGTCCGTACCAGGCCCTTGGGCATGAATCTGAGCAGCTGGAACGACCTCGAACCACCAGGGGCCGAGAAAACCACCGACACATGGGGCCGGACACCCAAGGTCATGTAAAAATCCAGCATATATCTGGAGATATCTGGGGTGCTATTACAGATAGCGCAATAAACCAAAGTGCCTTGTCTGCAGGAGTCCCTGGTGGATGAATCTGTGTAGCGGGAACGACTTCGGACCACCAGGGGCCGAGAAAACCACCGTCTCATGGGACCGGACACTCAGGGTCAGCGAAAAATCCAATATATATCTCATGATATCTCGGGTGCTATTAGAGATAGCTCGATAAATCAAAGTGCATTGTCTGCAGGAGGCTCTGGCGCATGCACCTGTGCAGCAGGAACTACCTCGGACCACCA
Source organism: Nomia melanderi (assembly GCF_051020985.1). NCBI lineage: Eukaryota > Metazoa > Arthropoda > Insecta > Hymenoptera > Halictidae > Nomia > Nomia melanderi. Next base: position 452,063 of record NW_027475175.1, on the reverse strand, counting down.
GGGGCCGAGCAACTTACAGATTTTCGGTATCCGTCACCCAAGGTCATGTAAAAATCCAGCATACATCTGGTGATATCTCGCGTGCTATTAGAGATAGCGCAAGAAATCAAAGTGCATTATCTGCAGGGGGCCCTGGCGCATTAATCTGTGCAGTGGGAACGACCTCGGACCACCAGGGGCCGAGAAAACCACCGTCTCATGGGGCCCGACGCTCAGGGTCAGGGAAAAATCCAATATATATCTGGTGATATCTCGTGTGCTATTAGAGATAGCGCATTAAATCAAAGTGCATTGTCTGTAGGATGCACTGGCGAATGAATCTGTGCAGCAGGAACGACCTTGGACCACCAGGGGCCGAGAAAATTACAGATATTCGGAATCCGTCACCCAAGGTCATGTAAAAATCCAGCATATATCTGGTGATATCTCGGGTGCTATTACACATAGCGCAATAAATCAAAGTGCATTGTCTGCAGAAGGTCCTACCGCATGAATCTGTGCAGCAGGAACGACCTCGGACCACCAGGGGCCGAGAAAATAACAGATTTTCGGTATCCGTCACCCAAGGTCATGTAAAAATCCAGGATGTATCTGATGATATCTCGGGTGCTATTAGAGATAGCGCGATAAATGAAAGTGCATTGTCTGCAGGAGGCCCTGGCGCATGAATCTTTCCAGCGGGATCTACCTCGGACCACCAGGGACCGAGAAAACCACCGACACATGGGGCCGGACTGTCAGGGTCAGGGAAAAATCCAATATATATTTGGTGGTATCTCGGGTGCTATTAGAGAAATCGCAATAAACCAAAGTGCATTGTCCGTAGGAGGCCCTTGCGCATTAATCTGAGCAGCAGGAACGACATGGGACAACCAGGGGCCGAGAAAGTTACAGATTTTTGGTATCCGTCACCCAAGGTCTTGTAAAAATTCAGCATATATCTGGCGATATCTCGGGTGCTATTAGAGATAGCGCCATAAATCAAAGTGGATTTTCTGCAGGAGGCCCTGGCGCATGAATCTGTGCAGCAGAATCGACATCGGACCACCAGGGACCGAGAAAACCACCGACACATGGGGCCGTACTGTCAGGGTCAGGGAAAGATCCAATATATATCTGGTGATATCTCGGGTGTTATTAGAGATAGCGCAATAAACCAAAGTGCCTTGCCTGCAGGATTCCCTGGCGCAACATTCTGTGCAGCGGGAACGACCTCGGACCACCAGGGGCCGAGAAAATCACCGTCTCATGGGGCCGGACACTCAGGGTCAGGGAAAAATCCAATATATATCAGGTGATATCTCGGGTGCTGTTACAGATAGCGCGATAAATCAAAGTACATTGTCTGCTGGAAGCCCTGGCGCATGAATCTGTGCAGCGGGAACGACCTCGGACCACCAGGGGCCGAGAATATCACCGTCTCATGGGGCCGGACTGTCAGGTTCAGGGAAAAATCCAATATATATCTGGGGATATCTCGGGTGCCATTACAGATAGCGCAATAAACCAAAGTGAATTTTCTGCAGGAAGCCCTGGCGCATGAATCTGTGCAGCAGGAACGACCTCGGACCACCAGGGGCCTAGAAAATTAACGATTTTCGGTATCCGTCGCCCAAGGTCCTGTAAAAATCCAGCATATATCTAGTGATATCTCGGGGGCTATTAGAGATAGCGCTATAAATCAAAGTGAGTTGTCTGTAGGTGGCCCTGGCGCATGATTCTGTGCTGCGGGAATGACCTCGGACCACCAGGGGCCGAGAAAACCACCGTCTCATGGGGCCGGACACTCAGGGTCTGGGAAAAATCCAATATATATCTGGTGATATCTCGAGTGCTATTACAGATAGCGCAATAAATCAAAGTGCATTGTCTGCAGCAAGCCCTGGCGCATGAATCTGTGCAGCAGGAACCACCTCGGACCACCAGGGGCCTAGAAAATTATCGCTTTTCGGTATCCGTCGCCCAAGGTCATGTAAAAATCCAGCATATATCTGGTGATATCTCGGGTGCTATTACAAAGTGCCTTGCCTACAGGAGGCCCTGGCGCATGAATCTGTGCAGCGGGAACGACCTCGGAACACCAGGAGCCGAGAAAACCACCGACTCATGGGGCCGGACACACTGGGTCAGGGAAAAATCCAATATATATCTGGTGATATCTCGGGTGCTATTACAGATAGCGCGATAAATCAAAGTGCACTGTCTGCAGGTGGCCCTGGCGCATGAATCTGTGCAGCGGGAACGACCTCGGACAACCAGGGACCGAGAAAACCACCGACAAATGGGGGCCGGACTGTCAGGTTCAGGGAAAAATCCAATATATATCTGGGGATATCTCGGGTGCCATTACAGATAGCGCAATAAACCAAAGGGAATTATCTGCAGGGGGCCCTGGCGCATGAATCTGTGCAGCGGGAACGACCTCGGACCACCAGGGGCCGAGAAAACCACCGTCTCATGGGGCCGGACACTCAGGGTCAGGGAAAAATCCAATATATATCTGGTGATATCTCGGGTGATATTAGAGATAGCGCAATAAATCAAAGTGCATTGTATGTAGGCGGCACTGGCGAGTGAGTCTGTGCAGCAGGAACGACCTCGGACCACCAGGGGCCAAGAAAATTACAGATATTCGGAATCCGTCACCCAAGGTCATGTAAAAATCCAGCATATATCTGGTGATATCTCGGGTGCTATTACAGATAGCGTAATAAACCAAAGTGCATTATCTGTAGGAGGCCCTGGCGCATGAATCTGTGCAGTGGGAACGACCTCGGACCACCAGGGGCCGAGAAAACCACCGTCTCATGGGGCCCGACGCTCAGGGACAGGGAAAAATCCAATATATATCTGGTGATATCTCGGGTGCTATTACAGATAGCGCAATAAATCAAAGTGCATAGTCTGTAGGAGGTCCTGGACCATGAGTCTGTGCAGCGGGAACGACCTCGGACCACCAGGGGCCGAGAAAACCACAGTCTCATGGGGCCGGACACTCAGGGTCAGGGGAAAATCCAATATATATCTGGTGATATCTCGGGAGCTATTAGAGATAGCGCAATAAATCAAAGTGCATTGTCTGCAGGAGGCCCTGGCGCATGAATCTGGGCAGCAGGAACGACCTCGGACCTCCAGGGGCCGAGAAAATTACAGAGATTCGGTATCCGTCACCCAAGGTCATGTAAAAATCCAATATATATCAGGTGATATCTCGTGTGCTATTACAGATAGCGCAATAAATCAAAGTGGATTGTCTGTAGGAGGCCCTGGCGCATGAATCTGCGCAGCGGGAACGACCTCCGACCACCAGGGGCCGAGAAAACCACCGTCTCATGGGACCGGACACTCATGGTCAGGGAAAAATCCAATATATATCTGGTGATATCTCGGGTGCTATTACAGATAGCGCAATAAATCAAAGTGCATTGTCTGTAGGAGGTCCTGGCGCATGAATCTGTGCAGCGGGAACGACCTCGGACCACCAGGGGCCGAGAGAACCACAGTCTCATGGGGCCGGACACTCAGGGTCAGGGGAAAATCCAATATATATCTAGTGATATCTCGGGTGCTATTAGAGATAGCGCAATAAATCAAAGTGCATTGTCTGCAGGAGGCCCTGGCGCATGAACCTGGGCAGCAGGAACGACCTCGGACCTCCAGGGGCCGAGAAAATTACAGAGATTCGGTATCCGTCACCCAAGGTCATGTAAAAATCCAATATATATCGGCTGATATCTCGGGTGCTATTACAGATAGCACAATAAATCAAAGTGCATTGTCTGTAGGAGGCCCTGGCGCATGAATCTGTGCAGCGGGAACGACCTCGGCCAACCAGGGGCCGAGAAAATCACCGTCTCATGGGGCCGGACTGTCAGGGTCTGGGAAAAATACAATATATATCTGGTGATATCTCGGGTGCTATTACAGATAGCGCAATAAATCAAAGTGCATTGTCTGTAGGAGGCACCGGCGAATGAATCTGTGCAGCGGGAACGTCCTCGGACCACCAGGGGCCGAGAAAACCACCGACACATGGGGCCGGACACCCAAGGCCATATAAAAATCCAGGATGTATCTGATGATATCTCGGGTGCTATTAGATATAGCGCGATAAATTAAAGTGCATTGTCTGCAGGAAGCCCTGGCGCATAAATCTGTGCAGCGGGATCGACCTCGGACTACCAGGGGCCGAGAAAACCACCGACACGTGCGGCCGGACACTCAGGGTCAGGGAAAAATCCAATATATGTCTGGTGATATCTCGCGTGCTATTACAGATAGCGCACTAAACCGAAGTGAATTATCTGCAGGGAGCCCCGGCGCATGAATCTGTGCAGCGGGAAGGACCGCGGACCACAAGGGGCCGAGAAACCCACCGACACTTGGGGCCGGGCACCCAAGCTCTTGTAAAAATCCAGGATATATCTGATGATATCTCGGGTGCTATTAGAGATAGCGCGATAAATCAGAGTGCATTGTCTGCAGGAGGCCCTGGCGCATGAATCTGTGCAGCAGGAACGACCTTGGACCACCAGGGGCCGAGAAAATTACAGATATTCGGAATCCGTCACCCAAGGTCATGTAAAAATCCAGCATATATCTGGTGATATCTCGGGTGCTATTACAGATAGCGTAATAAACCAAAGTGCATTATCTGTAGGAGGCCCTGGCGCATGAATCTGTGCAGTGGGAACGACCTCGGACCACCAGGGGCCGAGAAAACCACCGTCTCATGGGGCCCGACGCTCAGGGGCAGGGAAAAATCCAATATATATCTGGTGATATCTCGGGTGCTATTACAGATAGCGCAATAAATCAAAGTGCACAGTCTGTAGGAAGCCCTGGCGCATGAATATGTTCAGCGGAACGACCTCAGATCACCAGGGTCCGCGAAAACCAGCGTCTCATGGGGCCGGACACTCAGGGTCGGGGGAAAATCCAATATATATCTGGTGATATCTCGGGAGCTATTAGAGATAGCGCAATAAATCAAAGTGCATTGTCTGTAGGCGGCACTGGCGAGTGAATCTGTGCAGCAGGAACGACCTCGGACCACCAGGGGCCGAGAAAATTACAGCTTTTCGGTAACCGTCGCCCAAGGTCATGTAAAAATCCGGCATATATCTGGTGATATCTCGGGTGCTATTGCAGATAGCGCGCTAAATCAAAGTGCATTGTCTGCAGAAAGACCTGGCGCATGAATCTGTGCAGCGGGAAGGACCTCGGACCACCAGGGGCCGAGAAAACCTCCGACACATGGGGCCGGACACACAGGGTCAAGGAAAAATCCAATATATATCTGGTGATATCTCGGGTGCTATTAGATATAGCGCAATAAACCAAAGTGAATGATCTGCAGGAGGCCCTGGCGCATGCATCTGTCCGGCGGGAACGACCTGTGACCACCAGGGGCCGAGAAAACCACCGTCTCATGGGGCCGGACACTCAGGGTCAGGGAAAAATCCAATATATATCTGGTGATATCTCGGGTGCTATTAGAGATAGCGCAATAAGCCAAAGAGAATTATCTGCAGGGGGCCCTGGCGCATGAATCTGTGCAGCGGGAACGACCTCGGACCACCAGGGGCCGAGAAAACCGCCGTCTCATTGGGCAGGACACTCAGGGTCAGGGAAAAATCCAGTATATATTTGGTGATATCTCGGGGGCTATTAGAGATAGCTCAATAAATCAAAGTGCATTGTCTGTAGGCGGCACTGGCGAGTGAATCTGTGCAGCAGGAACGACCTCGGACCACCAGGGGCCAAGAAAATAACAGATATTCGGAATCCGTCACCCAAGGTCATGTAAAAATCCAGCATATATCTGGTGATATCTCGGGTGCTATTACAGATAGCGTAACAAACCAAAGTGCATTGTCTGTAGGAGGCCCTGGCGCATGAATCTGTGCAGCGGGAGCGACCTCCGACCACCAGGGGCCGAGAAAACCACCGTCACATGGGGCCGGACACTCAGGGTCGGGGAAAAATCCAATGTATATCTGGTGATATCTCAGGTGCTGTTAGACATAGCGCGATCAATCAAAGTGCGTTGTCTGCGGGAGGCCCTGGCGCATGAATCTGGGCAGCGGCAACGTCCTCGGACCACCAGGGGCCGAGAAAACCACCGTCTCATGGGACCGGACACACAGGGTCAGGGAAAAATCCAATATATATCTGGTGATATCTCGGGTGCTATTAGAGATAGCACAATACACCAAAGTGAATTATCTGCAGGAGGCCCTGGCGCATGCATCTGTACAGCGGGAACGACCTCGGACCACCAGGGGCCGAGAAAACCACCGTCTCATGGGGCCGGACACTCAGGGTCAGGGAACAATCCAATATATATCTGGTGATATCTCGGGTGCTATTAGAGATAGCGCAATAAACCAATGTGAATTATCTGCAGGGGGCCCTGGCGCATGAATCTGTGCAGCGGGAACGACCTCGGACCACCAGGGGCCGAGAAAACCACCGTCTCATGGGGCCGGACACTCAGGGTCAGGGAACAATCCAATATATATCTGGTGATATCTCGGGTGCTATTACAGATAGCGAAATAAATCAAAGTGCATTGTCTGTAGGAGGCCCTGGCGCATAAATCTGGGCAGCCGGAACGACCTCGGACCACCAGGGGCCGAGAAAAGCAAAGCCTCCTGGGGCCGGACATTCAGGGTCAGGGGAAAATCCAATATATATCTGGTGATATCTCGGGTGCTATTACAGATAGAGCAATAAATTAAAGTGCATTATCTGTAGGAGGCCCTGGCGCATGAATCTGTGCAGCGGGATCGACCTCGGACCAGCAGGGGCCGAGAAAACCACCGACACATGGGGCCGGACACTCAGGGTCGGGGAAAAATCTAATATATATGTGGTGATATCTCGGGTGCTATTAGAGATAGCGCAATAAATCAAAGTGCATTGTCTGCAGGAGGCCCTCGCGAATGAATCTGTGAAGGAGGAACGACCTCGGACCTCCAGGGCCCAAAAACTTACAGATTTTCGGTGTCCGTCACCCAAAGTCATGTAAAAATCCAGCATATATATGGTGCTTTCTCGGGTGCTATTAGAGATAGCGCAATATACAAAAGTGAATTATCTGCAGGAGGCCCTGGCGTATGGACCTGTGCAGCGGCATCGACCTCGGACAACCAGGGGCCGAGATAACCACCGTCTCATGAGGCCGGACACTCAGGGTCAGGGGAAAATCCAATATATATCTGGTGATATCTCGGGTGCTATTAGAGATAGCGCAATAAACCGATGTGATTTATCTGCAGGGGGCCCTGGCGCATGAATCTGTGCAGCGGTAACGACCTCGGACCACCAGGGGCCGAGAAAACCACCGTCTCATGGGGACGGACACTCAGGGTCAGGGAAAAATCCAATATATATCTGGTGATATCTCGGGTGCTATTAGAGATAGCGAAATAAACCAAAGTGAATTTTCTGCAGGAGGCCCTAGCGCATGAATCTGTTCAGGGGGATCGACCTCGGACCACGAGGGACCGAGAAAACCATCGACACATGGGGCCGGACTGTCAGGGTCAGGGAAAATTCCAATATATATCTGGTGATATCTTGGGTGCTATTAAAGATAGCGCAATAAATCAAAGTGCATTGTCTGCAGGAGGTTCTGCCGCATGAATCGGTGCAGCGGGAACGATCTCGGATCACCAGGGGCCGAGAAAACAACCTACACATGGGGCCGGACACTCAGGGTCAGGGAAAAATCCAATATATACCTGGTGATATGTCGGGTGCTCTTACAGATAGCGCAATAAACCAAAGTGAAGTGTCTGCAGGAAGCCCTGGCGCATGAATCTGTTCAGCGGGATCGGCCTCGGACCACCAGGGGCCAAGAAAACCACCGACACATGGGGCCGGACACTCAGGGTCAGGGAAAAATCCATTATATATGTGGTGATATCTCGGGTTCTATTACAGATAGCGTGATAAATCAAAGTGCGTTGTCTGCAGGAGGCCCTGGCGCATGAACCTGTGAAGCAGGAACGACCTCGGACCTCCAGGGGCCGAGAAAATTACAGATTTTCGGTGTCCGTGATCCAAAGTCATGTAAAAATCCAGCATATATATGGTGCTTTCTCGGGTGCTATTACAGATAGCGCACTAAACCAAAGTGAATTATCTGCAGGAGGCCCTGGCGCATGAATCTGTGCAGCGGGAACGACCTCGGAGCACCAGGGGCCGAGAAAACCACCGTCTCATGGTTCCGGACACTCAGGGTCATGTAAAAATCCAATTTATATCTGGTGATATCTCGGGTGCTATTACAGATACCGCAATAAACCAAAGTGTATTATCTGTAGGAGGCCCTGGCGCATGAATCTCAGCAGCGGGAACGACCTCGGAGCACCAGGGGCCGAGAAAACCACCGTCTCATGGTTCCGGACACTCAGGGTCAGGGAAAAATCCAATATATATCTGGTGATATCTCGGGAGCTATTACAGATCGCGCAATAAATCAGAGTCCATTGTCTGTAGGAGGCCCTGGCGCATGAATCTGTGCAGCGGGAATGACCTCGGACCACCAGGGGCCGAGAAAACCACCGTCTCATGGGGCCGGACTCTCAGGGTCAGGGAAAAATCCAATATATATCTGGTGATATCACGGGTGCTATTACAGATAGCGCAATAAATCAAAGTGCATTGTCTGTAGGAGGCCCTGCCACATGAATCTGTGCAGCAGGAACGACCTCGGACCACCAGGGGCCGAGAAAAACACCGTCTCATGGGGCCGGACATTCAGGGTGAGGGAAAAGTCCAATATATATCTGGCGATATCTCGGGTGAAATTAGAGATAGCGCAATAAGCCAAAGAGAATTATCTGCAGGGGGCCCTGGCGCATGCATCTGTGCGGAGGGAACGACCTGTGACCACCAGGGGCCGAGAAAACTACCGTCTCATGGGGCCGGACACTGAGGGTCAGGGGAAAATCCAATATATATCTGATGATATCTCGGGTGCTATTAGAGATAGCACAATACACCAAAGTGAATTATCTGCAGGAGGCCCTGGCGCATGCATCTGTACAGCGGGAACGACCTCGGACCACCAGGGGCCGAGAAAACCACCGTCTCATGGGCCTGGACACTCAGGGTCAGGGAAAAATCCAATATATATCTGGCGATATCTCGGGTGCTATTAGAGATAGCGCAATAAACCTATGTGAATTATCTGCAGGGGGCCCTGGCGCATGAATCTGTGCAGCGGGAACGACCTCGGACCACCAGGGGCCGAGAAAACCACCGTCCCATGGGGCCGGACACTCAGGGTCAGGGAACAATCCAATATATATCTGGTGATATCTCGGGTGCTATTACAGATAGCGAAATAAATCAAAGTGCATTGTCTGTAGGAGGCCCTGGCGCATAAATCTGGGCAGCCGGAACGACCTCGGACCACCAGGGGCCGAGAAAAGCAAAGCCTCCTGGGGCCGGACATTCAGGGTCAGGGGAAAATCCAATATATATCTGGTGATATCTCGGGTGCTATTACAGATAGAGCAATAAATTAAAGTGCATTATCTGTAGGAGGCCCTGGCGCATGAATCTGTGCAGCGGTAACGACCTCGGACCACCAGGGGCCGAGAAAACCACCGTCTCATGGGGACGGACACTCAGGGTCAGGGAAAAATCCAATATATATCTGGTGATATCTCGGGTGCTATTAGAGATAGCGCAATAAACCAAAGTAAATTATCTGCAGGAGGCCCGGGCGCATGCATCTGTGCAGCGGGAACGACCTCGGACCACCATGGGCCGAGAAAACCACCGTCTCATGGGGACGGACACTCAGGGTCAGGGAAAAATCCAATATATATCTGGTGATATCTCGGGTGCTATTAGAGATAGCGCAATAAACAAAAGTGAATTGTCTGCAGGAGGCCCGGGCGCGTGAATCTGTGCAGCGGGAACGACCTCGGACCACCAGGGGCCGAGAAAACTACCGTCTCATGGGGCCGGGCTGTCAGGGTCAGGGAAAAATCCAATATATATCAGGTGATATCTCGGGTGCTATTAGAGGTTGCGCACTAAATCAAAGTGCATTGTCTGCAGGAAGCCCCTTGCGCATGATTCCGTATAGCGGGAACGACCTCGGACAACCAGGGCTCGAGAAAATTACAGATATTCGGAATCCGTCACCCAAGGTCATGTAAAAATCCAGCATATATCTGGTGCTATCTTGGGTGCTATTACAGATAGCGCAATAAACCAAAGTGCTTTGTCTGCGGGAGGCCCTGGCGCATGAATCTGTTCAGCGGCAACGACCTCGGACAACCAGGGGCCGAGAAAACCACCGTCTCATGAGGCCGGACACTGAGGGTGAGGGGAAAATCCAATATATATCTGGCGATATCTCGGGTGCTATTAGAGATAGCGCAATAAACGAAAGTGAATTATCTGCAGGAGGCCCTGGCGCATGAATCTGTGCAGCGGGAACGACCTCGGACCACCAGGGGCCGAGAAAACTACCGTCTCATGGGGCCGGGCTGTCAGGGTCAGGGAAAAATCCAATATATATCAGGTGATATCTCGGGTGCTATTAGAGGTTGCGCGATAAATCAAAGTGCATTGTCTGTAGGAGGCACTGTCGAATGAATCTGTGCAGCAGGAACGACCTCGGACCACCAGGGGCAGAGAAAATTACAGATTTTCGGTATCCGTCACCCAAGGTCATGTAAAAATCCAGCATATATCTGGTGATATCTCGGGTGCTATTACAGATAGCGCAATAAACCAAAGTGAATTGTCTGCAGGAAACCCTGGCGCATGAATCTGTGCAGCGGGAACGAGTTCGGACCACCAGGGGCCGAGAAAACCACCGTCTCATGGGGCCGGACTGTCAGGGTCAGGGAAAAATCCATTATATATCGGGTGATATCTTGGGCGGTATTAGAGATAGCGCGATAAATCAAAGTGCATTGTCTGCGGGAGGCCCTGGCGCATGAATCTGTGCAGCGGCAACGACGTCGGACCACCAGGGGCCGAGAAAACTACCGACACATGGGGCCGGACACTCAGGGTCAGGGAAAAATCCATTATAGATCTGGTGATATCTCGGGTGCTATTAGAGATAGCGCAATAAATCAAATTGCATTGTCTGCAGGAGGAACTGGCGAATGAATCTGTGCAGCAGGAACGACCTGGGACCACCAGGGCCCGAGAAAATTACAGATATTCGGAATCCGTAACCCAAGGTCATGTAAAAATCCAGCATACATCTTGTGATATCTCGGGTGCTATTACAGATAGCGCAATAAACCAAAGTGAATTGTCTGCAGGAGGCCCGGGCGCATGAATCTGTGCAGCGGGAACGACCTCGGACCACCAGGGGCCGAGAAAACTACCGTCTCATGTGGCCGGGCTGTCAGGGTCAGGGAAAAATCCAATATATATCAGGTGATATCTCGGGTGCTATTAGAGGTTGCGCGATAAATCAAAGTGCATTGTCTGTAGGAGGCACTGTCGAGTGAATCTGTGCAGCAGGAACGACCTCTGACCACCAGGGGCCGAGAAAATTGCAGATATTCGGAATCCGTCATCCAAGGACATGTAAAAATCCAGCATATGTCTGGTGATATCTCGGGTGCAATTACAGACAGCGCACTAAACCAAAGTGAATCATCTGCATGGGGCCCTGGCGCATGAATCTCAGCAGCGGGAACGACCTCGGACCACCAGGGGCCGAGAAAACCACCGACACATGGGACCGGACACACAAGGTCATGTAAGAATCCAGGATGTATCTGATGATATCCAGGGTGCTATTAGAGATAGCGCGATAATTCAAAGTGCATTGTCGGCAGGAAGCCCTGCCGCATGAATATGTGCAGCGGGATCGCCCTCGGACCACCAGAGGCCGAGAAAACCATCGACACATGGGGCCGGACACTCAGGGTCAGGGAAAAATTCAATATATATCTGGTGATATCTCGGGTGCTATTACAGATAGCGCAATAAATCAAAGTGCATTGTCTGTAGGAGGCCCTGGCGCATGAATCTGTGCAGCAGGAACGACCTCGGACCACCAGGGGCAGAGAAAATTACAGATTTTCGGTATCCGTCACCCAAGGTCATGTAAAACTCCAGCATATATCTGGCGATATCTCGGGAGCTATTAGAGATAGCGCAATAAATCAAAGTCAATTATCTGCAGGAGGCCCTGGCGCATGAATATGTGCAGCGGGAACAACCTCGGACCACCAGGGGCCGAGAAAATTACAGATTTTCGGTATCCATCACCCAATGTCATGTAAAACTCCAGCATATATCTGGTGATATCTCGGGAGCTATTAGAGATAGCGCGATAAATCAAAGTGCATTGTCTGCAGGAGGTCCTGGCGAATGAATCTGTGCAGCAGCAACGACCTCGGCCCTCCAGGGGCCGAGAAAACCACAGTCTCATGGGGCCGGACACTTAGGGTCAGGGGAAAATCCAACATATATCTGGTGATATCTCGGCTGCTATTACAGATAGCGCAATAAATCAATGTGCATTGTCTGTAGGAGGCCCTGGCGCATGAATCTGGGCAGCGGAAACGACCTCGGACCACCAGGGGCCGAGAAAACCACCGTCTGATGGGGTCGGACACTCAGGGTCAGGGGAAAATCCAATATATATCTGGTGATATCTCGGGTACTATTAGAGATAGCGCAATAAATCAAAGTGAATTATCTGCGGGGGGCGCTGGCGCATGAATCTGTGCAGCGGGGACGACCTCGGGCCACCAGGGGCCGAGAAAACCACCGTCTCGTGGGGCAGGACTGTCAGGGTCAGGGAAAAATCCAACATATATCTGGTGATATCTCGGGTGCTATTACAGATAGCGCAATAAACCAAAGTGCATTGTCTGCAGGAGGCCCTGGCGTATGAATCTGTGCAGCGGCAACGACCTCGGACCACCAGGGGCCGAGAAAATCACCGTCTCGTGGGGCCGGACTGTCAGGGTCAGGGAAAAATCCAACATATATCTGGTGATATCTCGGGTGCTATTAGAGATAGCGCGATAAATCGAAGTGCATTGTCTGCGGGATGCCCTGTCACATGTATCTGTTCAGGGGCAACGACCTAGGACCACCAGGTGCCGAGAAAACCACCGACACATGGGGCCGGACTGTCAGGTTCAGGGTAAAATTCAGCATATATCTGGTGATATCTCGGGTGCTATTAGAGATAGCGCAATAAACCAACGTGAATTGTCTGTAGGAGGCGCTGGCGCATGAATCTGTGCAGCGGGAACGACCTCGGACCACCAGGGGCCGAGAAAATCACCGTCTCATGGGGCCGGACTGTCAGGGTCAGGGAAAAATCCATTATATATCTGGTGATATCTCGGGTGCTATTAGAGATAGCGCGATAAATCAAAAGTGCATTGAATGTAGAAGGCCCTGGCGCATGAATCTGTGCAGCGGGAACGACCTCGGACCACCAGGGGCCGAGAAAACCACCGTCTCGTGGGACAGGACTGTCAGGGTCAGGGAAAAATCCATTATATATCTGGTGATATCACGGGTGCTATTAGAGATAGCGCGATAAATCAAAGTGCATTGTCTGCAGGACGCCTTGGCGCATGATTCTGTGCAGCAGGAACGACCTCGGACCACTAGGGGCCGAGAAAACCACCGTCTCATGGGGCCGGACACTCAGGGTCGGGGAAATATCCAATATATATCTGGTGATATCTCGGGTGCTATTAGAGATAGCGCAATAAACCAAAGCGAGTTATCTGCAGGAGGCCCTGGCGCATGAATCTGTGTAGCGGGAACGACCTCGGACGACCAGGGGCCGAGAAAACCACCGTCTCATGGGGCCGGACACTCAGGGTCAGGGGAAAAGCCAATAAATATCTGGTGATATCTCTGGTGCTATTAGAGATAGCGCAATAAACCAAAGTGAATTATCTGCAGGAGGCCCTGGCGCATGAATCTGTGCAGCGGGAACGACCTCGGACCACCAGGGGCCGAGACAACCACCGTCTCATGGGGCCGGACACTCAGGATCAGGGAAAAATCCAAAATGTATCTGGTGATATCTCGGGTGCTATTAGAGATAGCGCAATGAACCAAAGTGTATTGTCTGCAGGAGGCCCTGGCGCATGAGTCTGTGCAGCGGGACCACCCCGGACCACCGGGGGCCGAGAAAACCACCGTCTCATGGGGCCGGACACTCAGGGTCAGGGATAAATCCAATATATATCTGGTGATATCTCGGGTGCTATTAGAGATAGCGCAATAAACCAAAGTGAATTGTCTGCAGGAGGCCCTGTCGCATGAATCTGAGCAGCGGGAACGACCTCGGACCACAAGGGGCCGAGAAAACCACCGTCTCATGGGGCCGGACACTAAGGGTCAGGGAAAAATCCAATGTATATCTGGTGATATCTCGGGTGCTATTAGAGATAGCGCAATGAACCAAAGTGTATTGTCTGCAGGAGGCCCTGGCGCATGAGTCTGTGCAGCGGGACAACCCCGGACCACCAGGGGCCGAGAAAACCACCGTCTCATTGGGCCGGACACTCAGGGTCAGGGAAAAATCCAATGTATATCTGGTGATATCTCGGGTGCTATTAGAGATAGCGCAATGAACCAAAGTGTATTGTCTGCAGGAGGCCCTGGCGCATGAGTCTGTGCAGCGGGACAACCCCGGACCACCAGGGGCCGAGAAAACCACCGTCTCATGGGGCCGGACACTCAGGGTCAGGGATAAATCCAATATATATCTGGTGATATCTCGGGTGAAATTAGAGATAGCGCAATAAACCAAAGTGGATTATCTGCAGGAGTCCCTGGCGCATGAATCTGTGCAGCGGGAACGACCTCGGACCACCAGGGGCTGAGAAAACCACCGTCTCATGGGGCCGGACACTCAGGGTCAGGGGAAAATCCAATATATATCTGGTGATATCTCGGGTGCTATTACAGATACCGCAATAAATCAAACTGCATTGTCTGTAGGAGGCCCTGGCGCATGAATTTGTGCAGCGAGAACGACCTCGGACCACCAGGGGCCGAGAAAACCACAGTCACATGGGGCCGGACACTCAGGGTCGGGTAAAAATCCAATATATATCTGGTGATATCTGGGGTGCTATTAGAGATTGCGCAATAATCCAAAGTGGATTATCTGCAGGAGGCCCTGGCGCATGAATCTGTGCAGCGGGAACGACCTCGGACCACCAGGGGCCGAGAAAACCACCGTCTCATGGGGCCGGACACTCAGGGTCGGGGAAATATCCAATATATATCTGGTGATCTCTCTGGTGCTATTAGAGATAGCGCAATAAACCACAGCGAGTTATCTGCAGGAGGCCCTGGCGCATGAATCTGTGCAGCGGGAACGACCTCGGACCACCAGGGGCCGAGAAAACCACCGTCTCATGGGGCCGGACACTCATGGTCAGGGAAAAATCCAATATATATCTGGTGATATCTCGGGTGCTATTAGAGATAGCGCAATGAACCAAAGTGTATTGTCTGCAGGAGGCCCCGGCGCATGAGTCTGTGCAGCGGGAACGACCTCGGACCACCAGGGGCCGAGAAAACCACCGTCTCGTGGGGCCGGACACTCAGGGTCAGGGGAAAAGCCAATAAATATCTGGTGATATCTCGGGTGCTATTAGAGATAGCGCAATAAACCAAAGTGAATTATCTGCAGGAGGCCCTGGCGCATGAATCTGTGCAGCGGGAACGACCTCCGACCACCAGGGGCCGACACAACCACCGTCTCATGGCGCCGGACACTCAGTGTCAGGGAAAAATCCGATATATATCTGGTGATATCTCGGGTGCTATTACAGATAGCCCAATAAATCAATGTGCATTTTCTGTAGGAGGCCATGGCGCATGAATCAGTGCAGCGGGAACGACCTCGGACCACCAGGGGCCGAGAAAACCACAGTCTCATGGGGCCGGACTCTCAGGGTCATGTAAAAATCCAGCATATATCTGGTGATATCTCGGGTGCTATTACAGATAGCGCAATAAACCAAAGTGCATTGTCTGTAGAAGGCCCTGACGCATGAATCTGTGCAGCGGGAACGACCTCGGACAACCAGGGGCCGAGAAAACCACAGTCTCATGGGGCCGGACACTCAGGGTCTGGGGTAAATTCAATATATAACTGGTGATATCTCGGGTGCTACTAGAGATAGCGCAAGAAACCAAAGTGAATTATCTGCAGGAGGCCCTGGCGCATGAATGTGTGCAGCGGGAACGACCTCGGACCACCAGGGGCCGAGACAACCACCGTCTCATGGGGCCGGACACTAAGGGTCAGGGAAAAATCCAATATATATCTGGTGATATCTCGGGTGCTATAACAGACAGCGCAATAAATCAAAGTGCATTGTCTGTAGGAGGCCCTGGCGCATGAATCTGGGCAGCGGGAACGACCTCGGACCACCAGGGGCCGAGAAAACCACCGTCTCATGGGGCCGGACACTCAGGGTCAGGGAAAAATCCAATATATATCTGGTGATATCTCGGGTGCTATTAGAGATAGCGCAATGAACCAAAGTGTATTGTCTGCAGGAGGCCCTGGCGCATGAATCTGTGCAGCGGGAACGACCTCGGACAGCCAGGGTCCGAGAAAACCACCGTCACATGGTGCCGGACACCCAAGGTCATGTAAAAATCCAGGATGTATCTGATGATATCTCGGCTGCTATTAGAGATAGCTCGATATATCAAAGTGCATTGTCTGCAGGAGGCCCTGGCGCATGAATCTGTGCAGCGGGAACGACCTCGGACCACCAGGGGCCGAGAAAACCACCGTCTCATGGGCCCGGACACTCAGGTTCAGGGAAAAATCCAATATATATCTGGTGATATCTCGGGTGCTATTACAGATAGCGCAATAAATCAAACTGCATTGTCTGTAGGAGGCCCTGGCGCATGAATTTGTGCAGCGGGAACGACCTCGGACCTCCAGGGGCCGAGAAAACCACAGTCACATGGGGCCGGACACTCAGGGTCGGGTAAAAATCCAATATATATCTGGTGATATCTCGGGTGCTATTAGAGATAGCGCAATAATCCAAAGTGGATTATCTGCAGGAGGCCCTGGCGCATGAATCTGTGCAGCGGGAACGACCTCGGACCACCAGGGGCCGAGAAAACCACCGTCTCATGGGGCCGGACACCCAAGGTCATGTAAAAATCCAGGATGTATCCGATGATATCTCGGGTGCTATTAGAGATAGCGCAATAATCCAAAGTGCATCATCTGTAGGAGGCCCTGGCGCATGAGTCTGTGCAGCTGGATCGACCTCGGACCACCAGGGGCCGAGAAAACCACCGTCCCATGGGGCCGGACACTCAGGGTCGGGGAAAAATCCAATATATATCTGGTGATATCTCGGGTGCTATTACAGATAGTGCACTAAACCAAAGTCAATTATCTGCAGGCGGCCCTGGCGCATGAATCTGTGCAGCGGGAACGACCTCGGACCACCAGGGGCCGGGAAAACCACAGTCTCTTGGGGCCGCACACTCAGGGTCAGGGAAAAATCCAATATATATCTGGTGATATCTCGGGTGCTATTAGAGATAGCGCAATAAACCAAAGTGAATTATCTGCAGGATGCCCTGGCGCATACATCTGTGCAGCAGCAACGACCTCGGACCAGCAGGGGCCGAGAAAATTACAGATGTTCGGTATCCGTCACCCAAGGTCATGTAAAAATCCAGCATATATCTGGTGATATCTCGGGTGCTATTACAGATAGCGCGATAAATCAAAGTGCATGGTCTGTAGCAGGCCCTGGCGCATGAATCTGGGCGGCAGGAACGACCTCGGACAACCAGGGGCCGAGAAAATTACGGATGTTCGGTATCCGTCACCCAAGGTCATGTAAAAATCCAGCATATATCTGGTGACATCTCGGGTGCTATTACAGATAGCGCGATAAATCAAAGTGCATTGTCTCTAGCAGGCCCTGGCGCATGTATCTGTGCAGCGGGAACGACCTCGGACCACCAGGGTCCGAGAAAACCACCGTCTCATGGGGCCGGACACTCAGGGTCGGGCAAAAATCCAATATATATATGGTGATATCTCGGGTGCTAATAGAGATAGCGCAATAATCCAAAGTGAACTATCTGAAGGAGGCCCTGGCGCATGAATCTGTGCAGCGGGAACGACCTCGGACCACCAGGGGCCGAGAAAACCACCGTCTCGTGGGGCCGGACACTCAGGGTCAGGGAAAAATCCAATATATATCTGGTGATATCTCGGGTGCTATTAGAGATAGCGCAATGAACCAAAGTGTATTGTCTGCAGGAGGCCCTGGCGCATGAGTCTGTGCAGCGGGACCACCCCGGACCACCAGGGGCCGAGAAAACCACCGTCTCATGTGGCCGGACACTCAGGGTCAGGGGAAAATCCAATATATATCTGGTGATATATCGGGTGCTATTAGAGATAGCGCAATGAACCAAAGTGCATTGTCCGTATCAGGCCATTGCGCATGAATCTGGGCAGCAGGAACGACCTCGGACCACCAGGGGCCGAGAAAACCACCTTCTCATGGGGCCGAACACTCAGGGTCAGGGAAAAATCCAATATATATCTGGTGATATCTCGGGTGCTATTAGAGATAGCGCAATGAACCAAAGTGTATTGTCTGCAGGAGGCCCTGGCGCATGAGTCTGTGCAGCGGGACCACCCCGGACCACCAGGGGCCGAGAAAACCACCGTCTCATGGGGCCGGACACTCAGGGTCAGGGATAAATCCAATATATATCTGGTGATATCTCGGGTGAAATTAGAGATAGCGCAATAAACCAAAGTGGATTATCTGCAGGAGGCCCTGGCGCATGAATCTGTGCAGCGGGAACGACCTCGGACCACCAGGGGCTGAGAAAACCACCGTCTCATGGGGCCGGACACTCAGAGTCAGGGGAAAATCCAATATATATCTGGTGATATCTCGGGTGCTATTAGAGATAGCGCAATGAACCAAAGTGTATTGTCTGCAGGAGGCCCTGGCGCATGAATCTGTGCAGCGGGAACGAACTCTGACCACCAGGGGCCGAGAAAACCACCGTCTCATGGGCCGGGACACTCAGGTTCAGGGAAAAATCCAATATATATCTGGTGATATCTCGGGTGCTATTAGAGATAGCGCAATAAACCAAAGCCAGTTATCTGCAGGAGGCCCTGGCGCATGAATCTGTGTAGCGGGAACGACCTCGGACGACCAGGGGCCGAGAAAACCACCGTCTCATGGGGCCGGACACTCAGGGTCAGGGGAAAAGCCAATAAATATCTGGTGATATCTCGGGTGAAATTAGAGATAGCGCAATAAACCAAAGTGAATTATCTGCAGGAGGCCCTGGCGCATGAATCTGTGCAGCGGGAACGACCTCGGACCACCAGGGGCCGAGACAACCACCGTCTCATGGGGCCGGACACTCAGGATCAGGGAAAAATCCAAAATGTATCTGGTGATATCTCGGGTGCTATTAGAGATAGCGCAATGAACCAAAGTGTATTGTCTGCAGGAGGCCCTGTCGCATGAATCTGAGCAGCGGGAACGACCTCGGACCACAAGGGGCCGAGAAAACCACCGTCTCATGGGGCCGGACACTCAGGGTCAGGGAAAAATCCAATGTATATCTGGTGATATCTCGGGTGCTATTAGAGATAGCGCAATGAACCAAAGTGTATTGTCTGCAGGAGGCCCTGGCGCATGAGTCTGTGCAGCGGGACAACCCCGGACCACCAGGGGCCGAGAAAACCACCGTCTCATGGGGCCGGACACTCAGGGTCAGGGAAAAATCCAATGTATATCTGGTGATATCTCGGGTGCTATTAGAGATAGCGCAATGAACCAAAGTGTATTGTCTGCAGGAGGCCCTGGCGCATGAGTCTGTGCAGCGGGAACGACCTCGGACCACCAGGGGCTGAGAAAACCACCGTCTCATGGGGCCGGACACTCAGGGTCACGGGAAAATCCAATATATATCTGGTGATATCTTGGGTGCTATTACAGATACCGCAATAAATCAAACTGCATTGTCTGTAGCAGGCCCTGGCGCATGAATTTGTGCAGCGGGAACGACCTCGGACCACCAGGGGCCGAGAAAACCACAGTCACATGGGGCCGGACACTCAGGGTCGGGTAAAAATCCAATATATATCTGGTGATATCTGGGGTGCTATTAGAGATAGCGCAATAATCCAAAGTGGATTATCTGCAGGAGGCCCTGGCGCATGAATCTGTGCAGCGGGAACGACCTCGTACCACCAGGGGCCGAGAAAACCACCGTCTCATGGGGACGGACACTCAGGGTCGGGGAAATATCCAATATATATCTGGTGATATCTCGGGTGCTATTAGAGATAGCGCAATAAACCACAGCGAGTTATCTGCAGGAGGCCCTGGCGCATGAATCTGTGCAGCGGGAACGACCTCGGACCACCAGGGGCCGAGAAAACCACCGTCTCAACGGGCCGGACACTCAGGGTCAGGGAAAAATCCAATATATATCTGGTGATATCTCGGGTGCTATTAGAGATAGCGCAATGAACCAAAGTGTATTGTCTGCAGGAGGCCCTGGCGCATGAGTCTGTGCAGCGGGAACGACCTCGGACCACCAGGGGCCGAGAAAACCACCGTCTCGTGGGGCCGGACACTCAGGGTCAGGGGAAAATCCAATATATATCTGGTGATATATCGGGTGCTATTAGAGATAGCGCAATGAACCAAAGTGCATTGTCCGTATCAGGCCATTGCGCATGAATCTGTGCAGCGGGAACGACCTCCGACCACCAGGGGCCGACACAACCACCGTCTCATGGGGCCGGACACTCAGTGTCAGGGAAAAATCCGATATATGTCTGGTGATATCTCGGGTGCTATTACAGATAGCCCAATAAATGAATGTGCATTTTCTGTAGGAGGCCATGGCGCATGAATCAGTGCAGCGGGAACGACCTCGGACCACCAGGGGCCGAGAAAACCACAGTCTCATGGGGCCGGACACTCAGGGTCTGGGAAAAATCCAATATATATCTGGTGATATCTCGGGTGCTATTAGAGATAGCGCAATGAACCAAAGTGTATTGTCTGCAGGAGGCCCTGGCGCATGAGTCTGTGCAGCGGGACCACCCCGGACCACCAGGGGCCGAGAAAACCACCGTCTCATGGGGCCGGACACTCAGGGTCAGGGATAAATCCAATATATATCTGGTGATATCTCGGGTGAAATTAGAGATAGCGCAATAAACCAAAGTGGATTATCTGCAGGAGGCCCTGGCGCATGAATCTGTGCAGCGGGAACGACCTCGGACCACCAGGGGCTGAGAAAACCACCGTCTCATGGGGCCGGACACTCAGAGTCAGGGGAAAATCCAATATATATCTGGTGATATCTCGGGTGCTATTAGAGATAGCGCAATGAACCAAAGTGTATTGTCTGCAGGAGGCCCTGGCGCATGAATCTGTGCAGCGGGAACGAACTCTGACCACCAGGGGCCGAGAAAACCACCGTCTCATGGGCCGGGACACTCAGGTTCAGGGAAAAATCCAATATATATCTGGTGATATCTCGGGTGCTATTAGAGATAGCGCAATAAACCAAAGCCAGTTATCTGCAGGAGGCCCTGGCGCATGAATCTGTGTAGCGGGAACGACCTCGGACGACCAGGGGCCGAGAAAACCACCGTCTCATGGGGCCGGACACTCAGGGTCAGGGGAAAAGCCAATAAATATCTGGTGATATCTCGGGTGAAATTAGAGATAGCGCAATAAACCAAAGTGAATTATCTGCAGGAGGCCCTGGCGCATGAATCTGTGCAGCGGGAACGACCTCGGACCACCAGGGGCCGAGACAACCACCGTCTCATGGGGCCGGACACTCAGGATCAGGGAAAAATCCAAAATGTATCTGGTGATATCTCGGGTGCTATTAGAGATAGCGCAATGAACCAAAGTGTATTGTCTGCAGGAGGCCCTGTCGCATGAATCTGAGCAGCGGGAACGACCTCGGACCACAAGGGGCCGAGAAAACCACCGTCTCATGGGGCCGGACACTCAGGGTCAGGGAAAAATCCAATGTATATCTGGTGATATCTCGGGTGCTATTAGAGATAGCGCAATGAACCAAAGTGTATTGTCTGCAGGAGGCCCTGGCGCATGAGTCTGTGCAGCGGGACAACCCCGGACCACCAGGGGCCGAGAAAACCACCGTCTCATGGGGCCGGACACTCAGGGTCAGGGAAAAATCCAATGTATATCTGGTGATATCTCGGGTGCTATTAGAGATAGCGCAATGAACCAAAGTGTATTGTCTGCAGGAGGCCCTGGCGCATGAGTCTGTGCAGCGGGAACGACCTCGGACCACCAGGGGCTGAGAAAACCACCGTCTCATGGGGCCGGACACTCAGGGTCACGGGAAAATCCAATATATATCTGGTGATATCTTGGGTGCTATTACAGATACCGCAATAAATCAAACTGCATTGTCTGTAGCAGGCCCTGGCGCATGAATTTGTGCAGCGGGAACGACCTCGGACCACCAGGGGCCGAGAAAACCACAGTCACATGGGGCCGGACACTCAGGGTCGGGTAAAAATCCAATATATATCTGGTGATATCTGGGGTGCTATTAGAGATAGCGCAATAATCCAAAGTGGATTATCTGCAGGAGGCCCTGGCGCATGAATCTGTGCAGCGGGAACGACCTCGTACCACCAGGGGCCGAGAAAACCACCGTCTCATGGGGACGGACACTCAGGGTCGGGGAAATATCCAATATATATCTGGTGATATCTCGGGTGCTATTAGAGATAGCGCAATAAACCACAGCGAGTTATCTGCAGGAGGCCCTGGCGCATGAATCTGTGCAGCGGGAACGACCTCGGACCACCAGGGGCCGAGAAAACCACCGTCTCAACGGGCCGGACACTCAGGGTCAGGGAAAAATCCAATATATATCTGGTGATATCTCGGGTGCTATTAGAGATAGCGCAATGAACCAAAGTGTATTGTCTGCAGGAGGCCCTGGCGCATGAGTCTGTGCAGCGGGAACGACCTCGGACCACCAGGGGCCGAGAAAACCACCGTCTCGTGGGGCCGGACACTCAGGGTCAGGGGAAAATCCAATATATATCTGGTGATATATCGGGTGCTATTAGAGATAGCGCAATGAACCAAAGTGCATTGTCCGTATCAGGCCATTGCGCATGAATCTGTGCAGCGGGAACGACCTCCGACCACCAGGGGCCGACACAACCACCGTCTCATGGGGCCGGACACTCAGTGTCAGGGAAAAATCCGATATATGTCTGGTGATATCTCGGGTGCTATTACAGATAGCCCAATAAATGAATGTGCATTTTCTGTAGGAGGCCATGGCGCATGAATCAGTGCAGCGGGAACGACCTCGGACCACCAGGGGCCGAGAAAACCACAGTCTCATGGGGCCGGACACTCAGGGTCTGGGGAAAATTCAATATATAACTGGTGATATCTCGGGTGCTACTAGAGATAGCGCAAGAAACCAAAGTGAATTATCTGCAGGAGGCCCTGGCGCATGAATGTGTGCAGCGGGAACGACCTCGGACCACCAGGGGCCGATACAACCACCGTCTCATGGGGCCGGACACTCAGGGTCAGGGAAAAATCCAATATATATCTGGTGATATCTCGGGTGCTATTACAGATAGCGCAATAAATCAAAGTGCATTGTCTGTAGGAGGCCCTGACGCATGAATCTGGGCAGCGGGAACGACCTCGGACCACCAGGGGCCGAGAAAACCACCGTCTCATGGGGCCGGACACTCAGGGTCAGGGAAAAATCCAATATATATCTGGTGATATCTCGGGTGCTATTAGAGATAGCGCAATGAACCAAAGTGTATTGTCTGCAGGAGGCCCTGGCGCACGAATCTGTGCAGCGGGAACGACCTCGGACAGCCAGGCTCCGAGAAAACCACCGTCACATGGTGCCGGACACCCAAGGTCATGTAAAAATCCAGGATGTATCTGATGATATCTCGGCTGCTATTAGAGATAGCTCGATATATCAAAGTGCATTGTCTGCAGGAGGCCCTGGCGCATGAATCTGTGCAGCGGGAACGACCTCGGACCACCAGGGGCCGAGAAAACCACCGTCTCATGGGCCCGGACACTCAGGTTCAGGGAAAAATCCAATATATATCTGGTGATATCTCGGGTGCTATTACAGATAGCGCAATAAATCAAACTGCATTGTCTGTAGGAGGCCCTGGCGCATGAATTTGTGCAGCGGGAACGACCTCGGACCTCCAGGGGCCGAGAAAACCACAGTCACATGGGGCCGGTCACTCAGGGTCAGGGATAAATCCAATATATATCTGGTGATATCTCGGGTGAAATTAGAGATAGCGCAATAAACCAAAGTGGATTATCTGCAGGAGGCCCTGGCGCATGAATCTGTGCAGCGGGAACGACCTCGGACCACCAGGGGCCGAGAAAACCACCTT
Organism: Nomia melanderi; assembly: GCF_051020985.1. Taxonomy (NCBI): domain Eukaryota; kingdom Metazoa; phylum Arthropoda; class Insecta; order Hymenoptera; family Halictidae; genus Nomia; species Nomia melanderi. The sequence goes on along the minus strand of NW_027475175.1, from coordinate 427,567 downwards.
CTCATGGGGCCGAACACTCAGGGTCAGGGAAAAATCCAATATATATCTGGTGATATCTCGGGTGCTATTAGAGATAGCGCAATGAACCAAAGTGTATTGTCTGCAGGAGGCCCTGGCGCATGAATCTGGGCAGCGGGAACGACCCCGGACCACCAGGGGCCGAGAAAACCACCGTCTCATGGGGCCGGACACCCAAGGTCATGTAAAAATCCAGGATGTATCCGATGATATCTCGGGTGCTATTAGAGATAGCGCAATAATCCAAAGTGCATCATCTGTAGGAGGCCCTGGCGCATGAATCTGTGCAGCTGGATCGACCTCGGACCACCAGGGGCCGAGAAAACCACCGTCCCATGGGGCCGGACACTCAGGGTCGGGGAAAAATCCAATATATATCTGGTGATATCTCGTCTGCTATTAGAGATAGCGCAATAAACCAAAGCGAATTATCTGCAGGAGGCCCTGGCGCATGAATCTGTGCAGCGGGAACAACCTCCGACCACCAGGGGCCGAGAAAACCACCGTCTCATGGGGCCGGACACTCGGGGTCAGGGAAAAATCCAATATATAACTGGTGATATCTCGGGTGCTATTAGAGATAGCGCAATAGACCAAAGTGAATTATCTACAGGGGACCCTGGCGCATGAATCTGTGCAGCGGGAACGACCTCGGACCACCAGGGGCCGAGAAAACCACCGTCTCATGGGGCCGGACACTCAGGGTCGGGGAAAAATCCAATATATATCTGGTGATATGTCGGGTGATATTAGAGATAGCGCGATATATCAAAGTGCATTGTCTGCAGGAGGCCCTAGCGCATGAATCTGTGCAGCGAGATCGACCTCGGACCACCAGGGGGCAAGAAAATTACAGATTTTCGGTATGCGTCACCCAAGGTCATGTAAAAATCCAGCATATATCTGGTGATATCTCGGGTGCTATTAGAGATAGCGCAATGATCCAAAGTGAATTATCTGCCGAAGGCCCTGGCGCATGAATCTGTGCAGCGGGAACGACCGCGGACCACCGGGGGCCGAGAAAACCACCGACACATGGGGAGTGACACTCAGGGTCAGGGAAAAATCCAATATATATCTGGTGATATCTCGGGTGCTATTACAGATAGTGCACTAAACCAAAGTCAATTATCTGCAGGCGGCCCTGGCGCATGAATCTGTGCAGCGGGAACGACCTCGGACCACCAGGGGCCGAGAAAACCACCGACACATGGTGCCGGACACCCAAGGTCATGTAAAAATCCAGGATGTATCTGATGATATCTCGGGTGCTATTACAGATAGCGCGATAAACCAAAGTGCATTGTCTGCGGGATGCCCTGACGCATGAATCTGTGCAGCGGCAACGACCTCGGACCACCAGGGGCCGAGTAAGCCACCGGCACATGGGGCCGGACACTCATGGTCAGGGGAAAATCCTATATATATCTGGTGATATCTCGTCTGCTATTAGAGATAGCGCAATAAACCAAAGCGAATTATCTGCAGGATGCCCATGCGCATGAATCTGTGCAGCAGGGACGACATCGGACCACCAGGGGCCGAAAAAGTTACAGATTTTCGGTATCCGTCACCCAAAGTCATGTAAAGATCCAGCATATATATGGTGCTTTCTCGGGTGCTATTACAGATTGCGCGATAAATCAAAGTGAATTATCTGCAGGAGGCCCTGGCGCATGCATCTGTGCAGCGGGAACGACCACGGACCACCAGGGGCCGAGAAAACCACCGTCTCATGGGGCCGGACACTGAGGGTCAGGGAAAAATCCAATATATATCTGGTGATATCTCTGATGCTATTAGAGATAGCGCAATAAACCAAAGCGAATTATCTGCAGGAGGCCTTGGCGCATGCATTTGTGCAGCGGGAACGACCTCGAACCACCAGGGGCCGAGAAAACCACCGTCTCATGGGGCCGGACACTCAGGGTCAGGGAAAAGTCAAATATATATCTGGTGATATCTCGGGTGCTATTACAGATCGCGCAATGAACCAAACTGCACTGTCTGTAGGAGGCCCTGGCGCATGAGTCTGTGCAGCGGGACCACCCCGGACCACCAGGGGCCGAGAAAACCACCGTCTCATGTGGCCGGACACTCAGGGTCAGGGGAAAATCCAATATATATCTGGTGATATATCGGGTGCTATTAGAGATAGCGCAATGAACCAAAGTGCATTGTCCGTATCAGGCCATTGCGCATGAATCTGGGCAGCAGGAACGACCTCGGACCACCAGGGGCCGAGAAAACCACCTTCTCATGGGGCCGAACACTTAGGGTCAGGGAAAAATCCAATATATATCTGGTGATATCTCGGGTGCTATTAGAGATAGCGCAATGAACCAAAGTGTATTGTCTGCAGGAGGCCCTGGCGCATGAGTCTGTGCAGCGGGACCACCCCGGACCACCAGGGGCCGAGAAAACCACCGTCTCATGGGGCCGGACACTTAGGTTCAGGGAAAAATCCAATATATATCTGGTGACATCTCGGGTGCTCTTACAGATAGCGCACTAAACCAAAGTGAATTATCTGCAAGGGGCCCTGGCGCATGAATCGTTGCAGCGGGAACGACCTCGGACCGCCAGGGTCCGAGAAAACCACCGTCTCATGGGGCCGGACACTCAGGGTCAGGGAAAAATCCAATATATATCTGGTGATATCCCGGGTGCTATTAGAGATAGTGCAATAGACCAAAGTGAATTATCTACAGGGGACCCTGGCGCATGAATCTGTGCAGCGGGAACGACCTCGGACCACCAGGGGCCGAGAAAACCACCGTCTCATGGGGCCGGACACTCAGGGTCGGGGAAAAATCCAATATATATCTGGTGATATGTCGGGTGATATTAGAGATAGCGCGATATATCAAAGTGCATTGTCTGCAGGAGGCCCTAGCGCATGAATCTGTGCAGCGAGATCGACCTCAGACCACCAGGGGGCAAGAAAATTACAGATTTTCGGTATGCGTCACCCAAGGTCATGTAAAAATCCAGCATATATCTGGTGATATCTCGGGTGCTATTAGAGATAGCGCAATGATCCAAAGTGAATTATCTGCCGAAGGCCCTGGCGCATGAATCTGTGCAGCGGGAACGACCGCGGACCACCAGGGGCCGAGAAAACCACCGACACATGGGGAGTGACACTCAGGGTCAGGGAAAAATCCAATATATATCTGGTGATATCTCGGGTGCTATTACAGATAGTGCACTAAACCAAAGTCAATTATCTGCAGGCGGCCCTGGCGCATGAATCTGTGCAGCGGGAACGACCTCGGACCACCAGGGGCCGAGAAAACCACCGACACATGGTGCCGGACACCCAAGGTCATGTAAAAATCCAGGATGTATCTGATGATATCTCGGGTGCTATTACAGATAGCGCGATAAACCAAAGTGCATTGTCTGCGGGATGCCCTGACGCATGAATCTGTGCAGCAGCAACGACCTCGGACCACCAGGGGCCGAGTAAGCCACCGGCACATGGGGCCGGACACTCATGGTCAGGGGAAAATCCTATATATATCTGGTGATATCTCGTCTGCTATTAGAGATAGCGCAATAAACCAAAGCGAATTATCTGCAGGATGCCCATGCGCATGAATCTGTGCAGCAGGGACGACATCGGACCACCAGGGGCCGAAAAAGTTACAGATTTTCGGTATCCGTCACCCAAAGTCATGTAAAGATCCAGCATATATATGGTGCTTTCTCGGGTGCTATTACAGATTGCGCGATAAATCAAAGTGAATTATCTGCAGGAGGCCCTGGCGCATGCATCTGTGCAGCGGGAACGACCACGGACCACCAGGGGCCGAGAAAACCACCGTCTCATGGGGCCGGACACTGAGGGTCAGGGAAAAATCCAATATATATCTGGTGATATCTCTGATGCTATTAGAGATAGCGCAATAAACCAAAGCGAATTATCTGCAGGAGGCCTTGGCGCATGCATTTGTGCAGCGGGAACGACCTCGAACCACCAGGGGCCGAGAAAACCACCGTCTCATGGGGCCGGACACTCAGGGTCAGGGAAAAGTCAAATATATATCTGGTGATATCTCGGGTGCTATTACAGATCGCGCAATGAACCAAACTGCACTGTCTGTAGGAGGCCCTGGCGCATGAGTCTGTGCAGCGGGACCACCCCGGACCACCAGGGGCCGAGAAAACCACCGTCTCATGTGGCCGGACACTCAGGGTCAGGGGAAAATCCAATATATATCTGGTGATATATCGGGTGCTATTAGAGATAGCGCAATGAACCAAAGTGCATTGTCCGTATCAGGCCATTGCGCATGAATCTGGGCAGCAGGAACGACCTCGGACCACCAGGGGCCGAGAAAACCACCTTCTCATGGGGCCGAACACTCAGGGTCAGGGAAAAATCCAATATATATCTGGTGATATCTCGGGTGCTATTAGAGATAGCGCAATGAACCAAAGTGTATTGTCTGCAGGAGGCCCTGGCGCATGAGTCTGTGCAGCGGGACCACCCCGGACCACCAGGGGCCGAGAAAACCACCGTCTCATGGGGCCGGACACTTAGGTTCAGGGAAAAATCCAATATATATCTGGTGACATCTCGGGTGCTCTTACAGATAGCGCACTAAACCAAAGTGAATTATCTGCAAGGGGCCCTGGCGCATGAATCGTTGCAGCGGGAACGACCTCGGACCGCCAGGGTCCGAGAAAACCACCGTCTCATGGGGCCGGACACTCAGGGTCAGGGAAAAATCCAATATATATCTGGTGATATCTCGGGTGCTATTAGAGATAGCGCAATGAACCAAAGTGTATTGTCTGCAGGAGGCCCTGGCGCATGAATCTGTGCAGCGGGAACGACCTCGGACAGCCAGGGTCCGAGAAAACCACCGTCACATGGTGCCGGACACCCAAGGTCATGTAAAAATCCAGGATGTATCTGATGATATCTCGGCTGCTATTAGAGATAGCTCGATATATCAAAGTGCATTGTCTGCAGGAGGCCCTGGCGCATGAATCTGTGCAGCGGGAACGACCTCGGACCACCAGGGGCCGAGAAAACCACCGTCTCATGGGCCCGGACACTCAGGTTCAGGGAAAAATCCAATATATATCAGGTGATATCTCGGGTGCTATTACAGATTGCGCAATAAATCAAACTGCATTGTCTGTAGGAGGCCCTGGCGCATGGATTTGTGCAGCGGGAACGACCTCGGACCTCCAGGGGCCGAGAAAACCACAGTCACATGGGGCCGAACACTCAGGGTCGGGTAAAAATCCAATATATATCTGGTGATATCTCGGGTGCTATTAGAGATTGCGCAATAATCCAAAGTGGATTATCTGCAGGAGGCCCTGGCGCATGAATCTGTGCAGCGGGAACGACCTCGGACCACCAGGGGCCGAGAAAACCACCGTCTCATGGGGCCGGACACTCAGGGTCAGGGAAAAATCCAATATATATCTGGTGATATCTCGGGTGCTATTAGAGATAGCGCAATGAACCAAAGTGTATTGTCTGCAGGAGGCCCTGGCGCACGAATCTGTGCAGCGGGAACGACCTCGGACAGCCAGGCTCCGAGAAAACCACCGTCACATGGTGCCGGACACCCAAGGTCATGTAAAAATCCAGGATGTATCTGATGATATCTCGGCTGCTATTAGAGATAGCTCGATATATCAAAGTGCATTGTCTGCAGGAGGCCCTGGCGCATGAATCTGTGCAGCGGGAACGACCTCGGACCACCAGGGGCCGAGAAAACCACCGTCTCATGGGCCCGGACACTCAGGTTCAGGGAAAAATCCAATATATATCTGGTGATATCTCGGGTGCTATTACAGATAGCGCAATAAATCAAACTGCATTGTCTGTAGGAGGCCCTGGCGCATGAATTTGTGCAGCGGGAACGACCTCGGACCTCCAGGGGCCGAGAAAACCACAGTCACATGGGGCCGGTCACTCAGGGTCAGGGATAAATCCAATATATATCTGGTGATATCTCGGGTGAAATTAGAGATAGCGCAATAAACCAAAGTGGATTATCTGCAGGAGGCCCTGGCGCATGAATCTGTGCAGCGGGAACGACCTCGGACCACCAGGGGCCGAGAAAACCACCTTCTCATGGGGCCGAACACTCAGGGTCAGGGAAAAATCCAATATATATCTGGTGATATCTCGGGTGCTATTAGAGATAGCGCAATGAACCAAAGTGTATTGTCTGCAGGAGGCCCTGGCGCATGAATCTGGGCAGCGGGAACGACCCCGGACCACCAGGGGCCGAGAAAACCACCGTCTCATGGGGCCGGACACCCAAGGTCATGTAAAAATCCAGGATGTATCCGATGATATCTCGGGTGCTATTAGAGATAGCGCAATAATCCAAAGTGCATCATCTGTAGGAGGCCCTGGCGCATGAATCTGTGCAGCTGGATCGACCTCGGACCACCAGGGGCCGAGAAAACCACCGTCCCATGGGGCCGGACACTCAGGGTCGGGGAAAAATCCAATATATATCTGGTGATATCTCGTCTGCTATTAGAGATAGCGCAATAAACCAAAGCGAATTATCTGCAGGAGGCCCTGGCGCATGAATCTGTGCAGCGGGAACAACCTCCGACCACCAGGGGCCGAGAAAACCACCGTCTCATGGGGCCGGACACTCGGGGTCAGGGAAAAATCCAATATATAACTGGTGATATCTCGGGTGCTATTAGAGATAGCGCAATAGACCAAAGTGAATTATCTACAGGGGACCCTGGCGCATGAATCTGTGCAGCGGGAACGACCTCGGACCACCAGGGGCCGAGAAAACCACCGTCTCATGGGGCCGGACACTCAGGGTCGGGGAAAAATCCAATATATATCTGGTGATATGTCGGGTGATATTAGAGATAGCGCGATATATCAAAGTGCATTGTCTGCAGGAGGCCCTAGCGCATGAATCTGTGCAGCGAGATCGACCTCGGACCACCAGGGGGCAAGAAAATTACAGATTTTCGGTATGCGTCACCCAAGGTCATGTAAAAATCCAGCATATATCTGGTGATATCTCGGGTGCTATTAGAGATAGCGCAATGATCCAAAGTGAATTATCTGCCGAAGGCCCTGGCGCATGAATCTGTGCAGCGGGAACGACCGCGGACCACCGGGGGCCGAGAAAACCACCGACACATGGGGAGTGACACTCAGGGTCAGGGAAAAATCCAATATATATCTGGTGATATCTCGGGTGCTATTACAGATAGTGCACTAAACCAAAGTCAATTATCTGCAGGCGGCCCTGGCGCATGAATCTGTGCAGCGGGAACGACCTCGGACCACCAGGGGCCGAGAAAACCACCGACACATGGTGCCGGACACCCAAGGTCATGTAAAAATCCAGGATGTATCTGATGATATCTCGGGTGCTATTACAGATAGCGCGATAAACCAAAGTGCATTGTCTGCGGGATGCCCTGACGCATGAATCTGTGCAGCGGCAACGACCTCGGACCACCAGGGGCCGAGTAAGCCACCGGCACATGGGGCCGGACACTCATGGTCAGGGGAAAATCCTATATATATCTGGTGATATCTCGTCTGCTATTAGAGATAGCGCAATAAACCAAAGCGAATTATCTGCAGGATGCCCATGCGCATGAATCTGTGCAGCAGGGACGACATCGGACCACCAGGGGCCGAAAAAGTTACAGATTTTCGGTATCCGTCACCCAAAGTCATGTAAAGATCCAGCATATATATGGTGCTTTCTCGGGTGCTATTACAGATTGCGCGATAAATCAAAGTGAATTATCTGCAGGAGGCCCTGGCGCATGCATCTGTGCAGCGGGAACGACCACGGACCACCAGGGGCCGAGAAAACCACCGTCTCATGGGGCCGGACACTGAGGGTCAGGGAAAAATCCAATATATATCTGGTGATATCTCTGATGCTATTAGAGATAGCGCAATAAACCAAAGCGAATTATCTGCAGGAGGCCTTGGCGCATGCATTTGTGCAGCGGGAACGACCTCGAACCACCAGGGGCCGAGAAAACCACCGTCTCATGGGGCCGGACACTCAGGGTCAGGGAAAAGTCAAATATATATCTGGTGATATCTCGGGTGCTATTACAGATCGCGCAATGAACCAAACTGCACTGTCTGTAGGAGGCCCTGGCGCATGAGTCTGTGCAGCGGGACCACCCCGGACCACCAGGGGCCGAGAAAACCACCGTCTCATGTGGCCGGACACTCAGGGTCAGGGGAAAATCCAATATATATCTGGTGATATATCGGGTGCTATTAGAGATAGCGCAATGAACCAAAGTGCATTGTCCGTATCAGGCCATTGCGCATGAATCTGGGCAGCAGGAACGACCTCGGACCACCAGGGGCCGAGAAAACCACCTTCTCATGGGGCCGAACACTCAGGGTCAGGGAAAAATCCAATATATATCTGGTGATATCTCGGGTGCTATTAGAGATAGCGCAATGAACCAAAGTGTATTGTCTGCAGGAGGCCCTGGCGCATGAGTCTGTGCAGCGGGACCACCCCGGACCACCAGGGGCCGAGAAAACCACCGTCTCATGGGGCCGGACACTTAGGTTCAGGGAAAAATCCAATATATATCTGGTGACATCTCGGGTGCTCTTACAGATAGCGCACTAAACCAAAGTGAATTATCTGCAAGGGGCCCTGGCGCATGAATCGTTGCAGCGGGAACGACCTCGGACCGCCAGGGTCCGAGAAAACCACCGTCTCATGGGGCCGGACACTCAGGGTCAGGGAAAAATCCAATATATATCTGGTGATATCTCGGGTGCTATTAGAGATAGCGCAATGAACCAAAGTGTATTGTCTGCAGGAGGCCCTGGCGCATGAATCTGTGCAGCGGGAACGACCTCGGACAGCCAGGGTCCGAGAAAACCACCGTCACATGGTGCCGGACACCCAAGGTCATGTAAAAATCCAGGATGTATCTGATGATATCTCGGCTGCTATTAGAGATAGCTCGATATATCAAAGTGCATTGTCTGCAGGAGGCCCTGGCGCATGAATCTGTGCAGCGGGAACGACCTCGGACCACCAGGGGCCGAGAAAACCACCGTCTCATGGGCCCGGACACTCAGGTTCAGGGAAAAATCCAATATATATCAGGTGATATCTCGGGTGCTATTACAGATTGCGCAATAAATCAAACTGCATTGTCTGTAGGAGGCCCTGGCGCATGGATTTGTGCAGCGGGAACGACCTCGGACCTCCAGGGGCCGAGAAAACCACAGTCACATGGGGCCGAACACTCAGGGTCGGGTAAAAATCCAATATATATCTGGTGATATCTCGGGTGCTATTAGAGATTGCGCAATAATCCAAAGTGGATTATCTGCAGGAGGCCCTGGCGCATGAATCTGTGCAGCGGGAACGACCTCGGACCACCAGGGGCCGAGAAAACCACCGTCTCATGGGGCCGGACACCCAAGGTCATGTAAAAATCCAGGATGTATCCGATGATATCTCGGGTGCTATTAGAGATAGCGCAATAATCCAAAGTGCATCATCTGTAGGAGGCCCTGGCGCATGAATCTGTGCAGCTGGATCGACCTCGGACCACCAGGGGCCGAGAAAACCACCGTCCCATGGGGCCGGACACTCAGGGTCGGGGTAAAATCCAATATATATCTGGTGATATCTCGTCTGCTATTAGAGATAGCGCAATAATCCAAAGTGGATTATCTGCAGGAGGCCCTGGCGCATGAATCTGTGCAGCGGGAACGACCTCGGACCACCAGGGGCCGAGAAAACCACCGTCTCATGGGGCCGGACACCCAAGGTCATGTAAAAATCCAGGATGTATCCGATGATATCTCGGGTGCTATTAGAGATAGCGCAATAATCCAAAGTGCATCATCTGTAGGAGGCCCTGGCGCATGAATCTGTGCAGCTGGATCGACCTCGGACCACCAGGGGCCGAGAAAACCACCGTCCCATGGGGCCGGACACTCAGGGTCGGGGAAAAATCCAATATAAATCTGGTGATATCTCGTCTGCTATTAGAGATAGCGCAACAAACCAAAGCGAATTATCTGCAGGAGGCCCTGGCGCATGAATCTGTGCAGCGGGAACAACCTCCGACCACCAGGGGCCGAGAAAACCACCGTCTCATGGGGCCGGACACTCGGGGTCAGGGAAAAATCCAATATATAACTGGTGATATCCCGGGTGCTATTAGAGATAGTGCACTAAACCAAAGTGAATTATCTGCAAGGGGCCCTGGCGCATGAATCGTTGCAGCGGGAACGACCTCGGACCGCCAGGGTCCGAGAAAACCACCGTCTCATGGGGCCGGACACTCAGGGTCAGGGAAAAATCCAATATATATCTGGTGATATCTCGGGTGCTATTAGAGATAGCGCAATGAACCAAAGTGTATTGTCTGCAGGAGGCCCTGGCGCATGAATCTGTGCAGCGGTAACGACCTCGGACAGCCAGGGTCCGAGAAAACCACCGTCACATGGTGCCGGACACCCAAGGTCATGTAAAAATCCAGGATGTATCTGATGATATCTCGGCTGCTATTAGAGATAGCTCGATATATCAAAGTGCATTGTCTGCAGGAGGCCCTGGCGCATGAATCTGTGCAGCGGGAACGACCTCGGACCACCAGGGGCCGAGAAAACCACCGTCTCATGGGCCCGGACACTCAGGTTCAGGGAAAAATCCAATATATATCAGGTGATATCTCGGGTGCTATTACAGATAGCGCAATAAATCAAACTATATTGTCTGTAGGAGGCCCTGGCGCATGGATTTGTGCAGCGGGAACGACCTCGGACCTCCAGGGGCCGAGAAAACCACAGTCACATGGGGCCGAACACTCAGGGTCGGGTAAAAATCCAATATATATCTGGTGATATCTCGGGTGCTATTAGAGATAGCGCAATAATCCAAAGTGGATTATCTGCAGGAGGCCCTGGCGCATGAATCTGTGCAGCGGGAACGACCTCGGACCACCAGGGGCCGAGAAAACCACCGTCTCATGGGGCCGGACACCCAAGGTCATGTAAAAATCCAGGATGTATCCGATGATATCTCGGGTGCTATTAGAGATAGAGCAATAATCCAAAGTGCATCATCTGTAGGAGGCCCTGGCGCATGAATCTGTGCAGCTGGATCGACCTCGGACCACCAGGGGCCGAGAAAACCACCGTCCCATGGGGCCGGACACTCAGGGTCGGGGAAAAATCCAATATATATCTGGTGATATCTCGTCTGCTATTAGAGATAGCGCAATAAACCAAAGCGAATTATCTGCAGGAGGCCCTGGCGCATGAATCTGTGCAGCGGGAACAACCTCCGACCACCAGGGGCCGAGAAAACCACCGTCTCATGGGGCCGGACACCCGGGGTCAGGGAAAAATCCAATATATAACTGGTGATATCCCGGGTGCTATTAGAGATAGTGCAATAGACCAAAGTGAATTATCTACAGGGGACCCTGGCGCATGAATCTGTGCAGCGGGAACGACCTCGGACCACCAGGGGCCGAGAAAACCACCGTCTCATGGGGCCGGACACTCAGGGTCGGGGAAAAATCCAATATATATCTGGTGATATGTCGGGTGATATTAGAGATAGCGCGATATATCAAAGTGCATTGTCTGGAGGAGGCCCTAGCGCATGAATCTGTGCAGCGAGATCGACCTCGGACCACCAGGGGGCAAGAAAATTACAGATTTTCGGTATGCGTCACCCAAGGTCATGTAAAAATCCAGCATATATCTGGTGATATCTCGGGTGCTATTAGAGATAGCGCAATGATCCAAAGTGAATTATCTGCCGAAGGCCCTGGCGCATGAATCTGTGCAGCGGGAACGACCGCGGACCACCAGGGGCCGAGAAAACCACCGACACATGGGGAGTGACACTCAGGGTCAGGGAAAAATCCAATATATATCTGGTGATATCTCGGGTGCTATTACAGATAGTGCACTAAACCAAAGTCAATTATCTGCAGGCGGCCCTGGCGCATGAATCTGTGCAGCGGGAACGACCTCGGACCACCAGGGGCCGAGAAAACCACCGACACATGGTGCCGGACACCCAAGGTCATGTAAAAATCCAGGATGTATCTGATGATATCTCGGGTGCTATTACAGATAGCGCGATAAACCAAAGTGCATTGTCTGCGGGATGCCCTGACGCATGAATCTGTGCAGCGGCAACGACCTCGGACCACCAGGGGCCGAGTAAGCCACCGGCACATGGGGCCGGACAGTCATGGTCAGGGGAAAATCCTATATATATCTGGTGATATCTCGTCTGCTATTAGAGATAGCGCAATAAACCAAAGCGAATTATCTGCAGGATGCCCATGCGCATGAATCTGTGCAGCAGGGACGACATCGGACCACCAGGGGCCGAAAAAGTTACAGATTTTCGGTATCCGTCACCCAAAGTCAGGTAAAGATCCAGCATATATATGGTGCTTTCTCGGGTGCTATTACAGATTGCGCGATAAATCAAAGTGAATTATCTGCAGGAGGCCCTGGCGCATGCATCTGTGCAGCGGGAATGACCACGGACCATCAGGGGCCGAGAAAACCACCGTCTCATGGGGCCGGACACTGAGGGTCAGGGAAAAATCCAATATATATCTGGTGATATCTCTGATGCTATTAGAGATAGCGCAATAAACCAAAGCGAATTATCTGCAGGAGGCCTTGGCGCATGCATTTGTGCAGCGGGAACGACCTCGAACCACCAGGGGCCGAGAAAACCACAGTCTCATGGGTCCGGACACTCAGGGTCAGGGAAAAGTCAAATATATATCTGGTGATATCTCGGGTGCTATTAGAGTTAGCGCAAAAAATCAAAGTGCATGGTCCGTAGGAGGCCCATGCGCATGAATCTGTGCAGCAGGGACGACATCGGACCACCAGGGGCCGAGAAAGTTACAGATTTTCGGTATCCGTCACCCAAAGTCATGTAAAAATCCAGCATATATATGGTGCTTTCTCGGGTGCTATTACAGATTGCGCGATAAAGCAAAGTGAATTATCTGCAGGAGGCCCTGGCGCATGCATCTGTCCAGCGGGAACGACCACGGACCACCAGGGGCCGAGAAAACCACCGTCTCATGGAGCCGGACTGTCAGGGTCAGGGAAAAAACCAATATATATCTTGTGATATCTCGGATGCTATTAGAGATAGCGCAATAAATCAAAGTGCATTGTCTGTAGGAGGCCCTTGCGCATGAATCTGTGCAGCAGGAACGACATCGGACCACCAGGGGCCGAGAAAATTACAGATATTCGGTATCCGTCACCCAAAGTCATGTAAAAATCCAGCATATATCTGGTGATATCTCGGGTTCTATTACAGATAGCGCGATAAATCAAAGTGCATTGTCTGCAGGAGGCCCTGGCGCATGAATCTGTGAAGCAGGAACCACCTCGGCCCTCCAGGGGCCGAGAAACTTACAAATTTTCGGTGTCCGTCACCCAAAGTCATGTAAAAATCCAGCATATATGTGGTGCTTTCTCGGGTTCTATTACAGATAGCGTTATTAATCAAAGTGCATTGTCTGCTGGAGGCACTGGCGCATGAATCTGTGCAGCGGGTACGACCTCAGACCACCAGGGGCTGAGAAAGCCACCGACACATGGGGCCCGACGATCTGGGACATGGAAAAATCCAATATATATCTGGTCATATCTCGACCGCTATTAGCGATAGCGCGATAAATCAAAGTGCATTGTCTGCAGGAAGCCCTGGCGCATGATTCTGTGCTGCGGGAACGACCTCGGACCACCAGGGGCCGAGAAAACCACAGTCTCATGGGGCCGGACACTCAGGGTCAGGGGAAAATCCAATATATATCTCGTGTTATCTCGGGTGCTATTTGAGATCGCGCAATGAACCAAAGTGCAATGTCCGTATCAGACCCTTGCGCATGAATCTGGGCAGCCGGAACGACCTCGGACCACCAGGGGCCGAGAAAATTACAGATGTTCGGTATCCGTCACCCAAGGTCATGTAATAATCCAGCATATATCTGGCGAAATCTCAGGTGCTATTACAGATAGCGCGATAAATCATAGTGCATGGTCTGTAGCAGGCCCTGGCGCATGAATCTGGGCAGCAGGTACGACCTCGGACCACCAGGGGCCGAGAAAATTACAGATGTTCGGTATCCGTCACCCATGGTCATGTAATAATCCAGCATATATCTGGCGATATCTCGGGTGCTATTACAGATAGCGCGATAAATCATAGTGCATGGTCTGTAGCAGGCCCTGGCGCATGAATCTGGGCAGCAGGTACGACCTCGGACCACCAGGGGCCGAGAAAATTACAGATGTTCGGTATCCGTCACCCATGGTCATGTAAAAATCCAGCATATATCTGGTGACATCTCTGGTGCTATTACAGATAGCGCGATAAATCAAAGTGCATTGTCTGTAGCAGGCCCTGGCGCATGAATCTGTGCAGCGGGGACGACCTCGAACCATCAGGGGCCGAGAAAACCACCGTCTCATGGGGCCGGACACTCAGGGTCAGGGAAAAGTCAAATATATATCTGGTGATATCTCGGGTGCTATTAGAGTTAGCGCAAAAAATCAAAGTGCATGGTCCGTAGGAGGCCCATGCGCATGAATCTGTGCAGCAGGGACGACATCGGACCACCAGGGGCCGAGAAAGTTACAGATTTTCGGTATCCGTCACCCAAAGCCATGTAAAAATCCAGCATATATATGGTGCTTTCTCGGGTCCTATTACAGATTGCGCGATAAAGCAAAGTGAATTATCTGCAGGAGGCCCTGACGCATGCATCTGTGCAGCGGGAACGACCTCGGACCACCAGGGGCCGAGAAAACCACCGTCTCATGGAGCCGGACTGTCAGGGTCAGGGAAAAATCCAATATATATCTTGTGATATCTCGGATGCTATTAGAGATAGCGCAATAAATCAAAGTGCATTGTCTGTAGGAGGCACTGGCGAATTAAACTGTGCAGCAGGAACGACCTCGGACCACCAGGGGCCGAGAAAATCACAGATATTCGGAATCCGTCACCCAAGGTCATGTAAAAATCCAGCATATATCTGGTGATAACTCGGGTTCTATTACACGTAGCGCGATAAATCACAGTGCATTTTCTGCAGGAGGCCCTGCCGCATGCATCTGCGCAGCGGGAACGACCTCGGACCACGAGGGGCCGAGAAAACCACAGTCTCATGGTGCCGGACACTCATGGTCAGGGAAAAATCCATTATATATCTGGTGATATCTCGGGTGCCATTAAAGATAGCGCGATAGATCAAAGTGCATTGTCTGCAGGAGGCCCTGGCGTATGGATCTGTGCAGCGGGATCGACCTCGGACCACCAGGGGCCGAGATAACCACAGTCTGATGGTGCCGGTCACTCAGGGTCAGGGGAAAATCCAATGTATATCTGGTGATATCTCAGGTGCTATTACAGATAGCGCGATAAATCAAAGTGCATTGTCTGCAGGAAGCCCTGGCGCATGAATCCGTGCAGCGGGCACGACCTCGGACCACCAGGGGCCGAGAAAACCACCGTCCCATGGGGCCGTACTGTCAGGGTCAGGGAAAAATCCATTATATGTCTGGTGATATCTCGGGCGCCATTAGAGATAGCGCGGTAAATCAAAGTGCATTGCCTGCAGGAGGCCCTGGCGCATGAATCCGTGCAGCGGGCACGACCTCGGACCACCAGGGGCCGAGAAAACCACCGTCCCATGGGGCCGTACTGTCAGGGTCAGGGAAAAATCCATTATATATCTGGTGATATCTCGGGTGCCATTAGAGATAGCGCGATAAATCATAGTGCATTGACTGCAGGAGGCCCTGTCGCATGAATCTGCGCAGCGGGAACGACCTCGGTCCACCAGGGGCCGAGAAAACCACAGTCTCATGGGACCGGACACTCAGGGTCAGGGGAAAATCCAGTATATATCTCGTGATATCTCGGGTGGTATTAGAGATAGCGCAGTAAACCATAGTGAATAATCTGCAGGAGGCCTTGGCGCATGAATCTGTGCAGAGGGAACGACCTCGGACCACCAGGGGCCGAGAAAACCACCGTCTCATGGGGCCGGACACTCAGGGTCAGGGAAAAATCCAATATATATCTAGTGATATCTCGGGTGCCATTAGAGATAGCGCGATAAATCAAAGTTTATTGTCTGTAGGAGGCCCTGGCGCTTGAATCTGCGCAGCGGGAACGACCTCGGATCACCAGGGGCCGAGAAAACCACTGTCTCATGGGGCCGGACTGACAAGGTCAGGGAAAAATCCATTATATATCTGGTGATATCTCGGGTGCCATCAGAGATAGCGCGATAAATCAAAGTGCATTGTCTGCAGGAGGCCCTGGCTCATGAATCTGTGCAGTCGGATCGACCTCGGACCACCAGGGGCTGAGAAAATCACCGTCTCATGGGGCCGGACACTCAGGGTCAGAGAAAAATCAAATATATATCTGGTGATATCTCGGGTGCTATTAGAGATAGCACAATAAATCAAAGTGCATTGTCCGGAGGAGGCCCTTGCGCATGAATCTGTGCAGCAGGAAGGACATCGGACCACCAGGGGCCGAGAAAATTACAGATTTTCGGTGTCCGTCACCCAAAGTCATGTAAAAATCCAGCATATATATGGTGCTTTCTCGGGTGCTATTACAGATCGCGCAATAAATCAAAGTGGATTGTCTGTAGGAGGCCCTGGCTCATGAATCTGCGCAGCGGGAACGACCTCGGACCACCAGGGGCCGAGGAAACCACCGTCACATGTGGCCGGACACTCAGGGTCAGGGGAAAACCCAATATATATCTGGTGATATCTCGGGTGCTATTAGAGATAGCGCAATAAACCAAAGTGTATTATCTGCAGGAGGCCCTGGCGTATGAATCTGTGCTGCGGCAAAGACCTCGGACCACCAGGGGCCGAGAAAACCACCGTCTCATGGGGCCGGACTGTCAGGGTCAGGGAAAAATCCATTATATATCTGGTGGTATCTCGGGTACCATTAGAGATAGCGCGATAAATCAAAGTGCATTGTCTGCAGGTGGCCCTGGCGCATGAATCTGTGCAGCCGAAATGACCTCGGACCACCAGGGGCCGAGAAAACCACAGTCTCATGGGGCCGGACACTCGGGGTCAGGGGAAAATCCAATATATATCAGGTGATATCTCGGGTGCTATTAGAGATAGAGCAATAAACCAAAGTGCATTGTCTGCAGGAGGCCCTGGCGCATGAATCTGTGGAGCGGGATCGACCTCGGACCACCAGGGGCCGAGAAAACCACAGTCTCATGGTGCCTGACACTCAGGGTCAGGGGAAAATCCAATATATATCTGGTGATATCTCGGGTGCTATTAGAGATCGCGCAATAAATCAATGTGCATTGTCCGTAGGAGGCCCGTGCGCATGAATCTGTGCAGCAGGAACGACCTCGGATCACCAAGGGCTAGAAAACCACCGACACATGGGGCCGGACACTCAGGGTCGGGGAAAAATCCATTATATATCTGATGATATCTCTGGTGCTATTAGAGATAGCGCCATAAACCAAAGTGAATTATCCGCAGGAGGCCCTGGCGCATGCATCTGTGCAGCGGGAACGACCTCGGACCACCAGGGGCCGAGAAAATTACAGATATTCGGAATCCGTCACCCAATGTCATGTAAAAATCCAGCATATATCTAGTGATATCTCGGGTTCTATTACAGATAGCGCGATAATTAAAAGTGCATTGTCTGCAGGAGTCCCGGGCGTATGAATCTGTGAAGCAGGAACGACCTCGGACCACCAGGGGCCGAGAAAACCACCGTCTCATGGGGCCGGACACTCAGGGTCAGGGGAAAATCCAATATATATCTGGTGATATCTCGGGTGCTGTTAGAAACAGCGCAATAAACCAAAGTGAATTATCTGCAGGAGGCCCAGGCGCATGCATCTGTGCAGCGGGAACGATCTTGGACCACCTGGGGCCGAGAAAACAACCGTCTCACGGGGCCGGACACTCAGGGTCAGGGAAAAATCCAGTATATATCTGGTGATATCTCGGGTTCTGTTAGAGATGGCGCTATAAATCAAAGTGCATTGTCTGTAGGAGGCACTGGCGAATGAATCTGTGCAGCGGGAACGACCTCGGACCACCAGGGGCCGAGAAAATTACAGATATTCGGAATCCGTCACCCAAGGTCATGTAAAAATCCATTATATATCTGGTAATATCTCGGGTGCTATTACAGATAGCGCAATAAACCAAAGTGTATGTCTGTAGGAGGCCCTGGCGCATGAATCTGTGCAGCGGGAACGACCTCGGACCACCAGAGGCCGAGAAAGCCACCGTCTCATGGGGCCGGACACTCAGGGTCGGGGAAAAATGCAATATATATCTGGTGATATCTCGGGTGCTATTAGAGATAGCGCAATAAACCAAAGTGAATTATCTGCTGCGGGCCCTGGCGCATGAATCAGTGCAGCGGGAACGACCTCGGACCACCAGGGGCCGAGAAAACCACCGACACATGGGGCCGGACACCCAAGGTCATGTAAAAACCCAGGATGTATCTGATGATATCTCTGGTGCTATTAGAGATAGCGCAATATATCAAAGTGCATTGTCTGCAGGAAGCCCTGGCGCATGAATCTGTGAAGCAGGAACGACCTTGGATCTCCAGGGGCGGAGAAAATTACAGATTTGCTGTATCCGTCACCCAAAGTCATGTAAAAATCCAGCATATATATGGTGCTTTCTCGGGTGCTATTACAGACAGCGCAATAAACCAAAGTGCATTGTCTGTCGGAGGCCCTGGCGCATGAATCTGAGCAGCGGGAACGACCTCGGACCACCAGGGGCCGAGAAAACCACCGTCTCATGGGGCCGGACACTCAGGGTCCCGGGAAAAATCCAATATATATCTGGTGATATCTCAGGTGCTATTACAGATAGTGCGATAAATCAAAGTGCATTGTCTGTAGGAGGCCCTGGCGTATGAATCTGTGCAGCGGGGACGTCCTCGGACCACCAGGGGCCGAGAAAACCACCGTCTCATGGGGCCGGCCACTCAGGGTCAGGGGAAAATCCAATATATATCTGGTGATATCTCGGGTGCTATTACAGATAGGGCAATAAATCAAAGTGCATTGTCTGTAGGAGGCTCTGGCGCATGAATCTGTGCATCGGGAACGACCACGGACCACCAGGGGCCGAGAAAATTACAGATTTTCGGAATGCGTCACGCAAGGTCATGTAAAAATCCAGCATATATCTGGTGATATCTCGGGTGGTATTAGAGATAGCGCAATAAACCAAAGTGAATTATCTGCAGGAGGACCTGGGGCATGAATATGTGCAGCGGGAACGAAATCGGATCACCAGGGTCCGAGAAAACCACCGTCTCATGGGGCCGGACACTCAGGGTCAGGGGTAAATCCAATATATATCTGGTGATATCTCGGGTGCTATTAGAGATAGCGCAATAAACTAAAGTGAATTATCTGCAGGAGGACCTGGCGCATGAATCTGTGCAGCGGGAACGAAATCGGATCACCAGGGTCCGAGAAAACCACCGTCTCATGGGGCCGGACACTCAGGGTCGGTTGAAAAATTCAATATATATCTGGTGATATCTCGGGTGCTCTTACAGATAGCGCACTAAACCAAAGTGAATTATCTGCAGCCGGCCCTGGCGCATGAATCTGTGCAGCGGGAACGACCTCGGACCACCAGGGGCCGAGAAAATCACCGTCTCATGAGGCCGGACTGTCAGGGTCAGGGAAAAATCCAGTATATATCTGGTGATATCTCGGGTGCTGTTAGAGATAGCGCAATAAATTAAAGTGCATAGTGTGCAGGAAGCCCTGGCGCATGATTCTGTGCAGTGGGAACGACCTCCGACCACCAGGGGCCGACAAAATCACCGTCTCATGGGGCCGGACTGTCAGGGTCAGGGAAAAATCCAATATATATCTGGTGATATCTCGGGTGCTATTAGAGATAGCGCAATATATCAAAGTGCATTGTCTGCAGCAAGCCCTGGCGCATGATTCTGTGCAGCGGGAACGACCTCGGACCACCAGGGGCCGAGAAAATTACAGATTTTCTGTATCCGTCACCCAAAGTCATGTAAAAATGCAGCATATATATGGTGATATCTCGTGTTCTATTACAGATCGTGCAATAAATCAAAGTGCATTGTCTGCAGGAAGCCCTGGCGCATGAATCTGTGAAGCAGGAACGACCTCGGATCACCCGGGGCCGAGAAAATTACAGATATTCGGAATCCGTCACCCAATGTCATGTAAAAATCCAGCATATATCTGGTGATATCTCGTGTTATATTACAGATAGCGCGATAATTAAAAGTGCATTGTCTGCAGGAGTCCCGGGCGCAGGAATCTGTGAAGCAGGAACGACCTCGGCCCTCCGGGGGCCGAGAAACTTACAGATTTTGGGTGTCCGTCACCAAAAGTCATGTAAAAATCCAGCATATATATGGTGCTTTCTCGGGTGCTATTACAGATAGCGCAATAAATCAAAGTGCATTGTCTGTCGGAGGCACTGGCGCATGAATCTGGGCAGCGGGAACGACCTCGGACCACCAGGGGACGAGAAAACCACCGTCTCATGGGGCCGGACACTCAGGGTCAGGGGAAAATCAAATATATATCTGGTGATATCTCGGGTGCTATTAGAGGTAGCGCAATAAACCAAAGTGAATTATCTGCAGGAGGCCCTGGCGCATGAATCTGTGCAGCGGGAACGACCTCGGACCACCAGGGGTCGAGAAAATCACCGTCTCATGGGGCCGGACTGTCAGGGTCAGGGAAAAATCCAGTACATATCTGGTGATATCACGGGTTCTATTACAGATAGCGCGATAAATCAAAGTGCATTGTCTTTAGGAGGCCCTGGCTCATGAATCTGGGCAGCGGAAACGACCTCGGACCACCAGGGGACGAGAAAACCACCGTCTCATGGGCCCGGACACTCAGGGTCAGGGAAAAATCCAATATATATCTGGTGATATCTCGGGTGCTATTAGAGATAGCGCAATAAACCAAAGTGAATTATCTGCGTCGGGCCCTGGCGCATGAATCTGTGCAGCGGGAACGACCTCGGACCACCAGGGGCCAATAAAACCACCGACACATGGGGCCGGACACTCAGGGTCAGGGGAAAATCAAAACATATATCTGGTGATATCTCGGGTGCTGTTAGAGATAGCGCAATAAATTAAAGTGCATAGTGTGCAGGAAGCCCTGGCGCATGATTCTGTGCAGTGGGAACGACCTCCGACCACCAGGGGCCGACAAAATCACCGTCTCATGGGGCCGGACTGTCAGGGTCAGGGAAAAATCCAATATATATCTGGTGATATCTCGGGTGCTATTAGAGATAGCGCAATATATCAAAGTGCATTGTCTGCAGCAAGCCCTGGCGCATGATTCTGTGCAGCGGGAACGACCTCGGACCACCAGGGGCCGAGAAAATTACAGATTTTCTGTATCCGTCACCCAAAGTCATGTAAAAATGCAGCATATATATGGTGATATCTCGTGTTCTATTACAGATCGTGCAATAAATCAAAGTGCATTGTCTGCAGGAAGCCCTGGCGCATGAATCTGTGAAGCAGGAACGACCTCGGATCACCCGGGGCCGAGAAAATTACAGATATTCGGAATCCGTCACCCAATGTCATGTAAAAATCCAGCATATATCTGGTGATATCTCGTGTTATATTACAGATAGCGCGATAATTAAAAGTGCATTGTCTGCAGGAGTCCCGGGCGCAGGAATCTGTGAAGCAGGAACGACCTCGGCCCTCCGGGGGCCGAGAAACTTACAGATTTTGGGTGTCCGTCACCAAAAGTCATGTAAAAATCCAGCATATATATGGTGCTTTCTCGGGTGCTATTACAGATAGCGCAATAAATCAAAGTGCATTGTCTGTCGGAGGCACTGGCGCATGAATCTGGGCAGCGGGAACGACCTCGGACCACCAGCGGACGAGAAAACCACCGTCTCATGGGGCCGGACACTCAGGGTCAGGGGAAAATCAAATATATATCTGGTGATATCTCGGGTGCTATTAGAGGTAGCGCAATAAACCAAAGTGAATTATCTGCAGGAGGCCCTGGCGCATGAATCTGTGCAGCGGGAACGACCTCGGACCACCAGGGGTCGAGAAAATCACCGTCTCATGGGGCCGGACTGTCAGGGTCAGGGAAAAATCCAGTACATATCTGGTGATATCACGGGTTCTATTACAGATAGCGCGATAAATCAAAGTGCATTGTCTTTAGGAGGCCCTGGCTCATGAATCTGGGCAGCGGAAACGACCTCGGACCACCAGGGGACGAGAAAACCACCGTCTCATGGGCCCGGACACTCAGGGTCAGGGAAAAATCCAATATATATCTGGTGATATCTCGGGTGCTATTAGAGATAGCGCAATAAACCAAAGTGAATTATCTGCGTCGGGCCCTGGCGCATGAATCTGTGCAGCGGGAACGACCTCGGACCACCAGGGGCCAATAAAACCACCGACACATGGGGCCGGACACTCAGGGTCAGGGGAAAATCAAAACATATATCTGGTGATATCTCGGGTGCTGTTAGAGATGGCGCAATATATCAAAGTTCATTGTCTGCAGCAAGCCCTGGCGCATGATTCTGTGCAGCGGGAACGACCTCGGACCACCAGGGTCCGAGAAAACCACCGTCTCATGGGGCCGGACACTCCGGGTCGGTTGAAAAATTCAATATATATCTGGTGATATCTCGGGTGCTCTTACAGATAGCGCACTAAACCAAAGTGAATTATCTGCAGCCGGCCCTGGCGCATGAATCTGTTCAGCGGGAACGACCTCGGACCACCAGGGGCCGAGAAAATCACCGTCTCATGAGGCCGGACTGTCAGGGTCAGGGAAAAATCCAGTATATATCTGGTGATATCTCGGGTGCTGTTAGAGATAGCGCAATAAATCAAAGTGCATAGTGTGCAGGAAGCCCTGGCGCATGATTCTGTGCAGCGGGAACGACGTCCGACCACCAGCGGCCGAGAAAATCACCGTCTCATGGGGCCGGACTGTCAGGGTCAGGGAAAAATCCAATATATATCTGGTGATATCTCGGGTGCTATTAGAGATAGCGCAATATATCAAAGTGCATTTTCTGCAGCAAGCCCTGGCGCATGATTCTGTGCAGCGGGAACGACCTCGGACCACCAGGGGCCGAGAAAATTACAGATTTTCTGTATCCGTCACCCAAAGTCATGTAAAAATCCAGCATATATATGGTGATATCTCGTGTTCTATTACAGATAGTGCAATAAATCAAAGTGCATTGTCTGCAGGAAGCCCTGGCGCATGAATCTGTGAAGCAGGAACGACCTCGGATCACCCGGGGCAGAGAAAATTACAGATATTCGGAATCCATCACCCAATGTCATGTAAAAATCCAGCATATATCTGGTGATATCTCGTGTTATATTACAGATAGCGCGATAATTAAAAGTGCATTGTCTGCAGGAGTCCCGGGCGCATGAATCTGTGAAGCAGGAACGACCTCGGCCCTCCGGGGGCCGAGAAACTTACAGATTTTGGGTGTCCGTCACCCAAAGTCATGTAAAAATCCAGCATATATATGGTGCTTTCTCGGGTGCTATTACAGATAGCGCAATAAATCAAAGTGCATTGTCTGTCGGAGGCACTGGCGCATGAATCTGGGCAGCGGGAACGACCTCGGACCACCAGGGGACGAGAAAACCACCGTCTCATGGGGCCGGACACTCAGGGTCAGGGGAAAATCAAATATATATCTGGTGATATCTCGGGTGCTATTAGAGGAAGCGCAGTAAACCAAAGTGAATTATCTGCAGGTGGCCCTGGCGCATGAATCTGTGCAGCGGGAACGACCTCGGACCACCAGGGGCCGAGAAAACCACCGTCTCATGGGGCCGGACAATCAGGGACAGGGGAAAATCCAATATATATCTGGTGATATCTCGGGTGCTATTAGAGATAGCGCAATAAACCAAAGTGAATTATCTGCCGGAGGCCGTGGCGCATGCATCTGTGCAGCGGGAACGACCTCGGACCGCCAGGGGCCGAGAAAACCACCGTCTCATGCGGCCGGACACTCAGGGTCAGGGAAAAATCAAATATATATCTGGTGATATCTCGGGTGCTATTAAAGAAGGCGCAATAAATAAAAGTGCATTGTCCGTAGGAGGCCCTTGCGCATGAATCTGTGCAGCGGGAACGACATCGGACCACCAGGGGCCGAGAAAATTACAGATTTTTGGTATCCGTCACCCAATGTCATGTAAAAATCCATCGTATATCTGGTGATATCTCGGGCTCTATTACAGATAGCGCGATAAATCAAAGTTCATTGTCTGCAGGAGGCCCTGGCGCATGCATCTGTGCAGCGGGAACGACCTCGGACGACCAGGGGCCGAGAAAACCAGCGTCTCATGGGGCCGGACACTCAGGGTCAGGGAAAAATCAAATATATATCTGGTGATATCTACGGTGCTATTAGAGATAGCGCAATAAATCAAAGTGCATTGTCTGTAGGAGGCCCTGGCGCATGAATCTGTGCATCGGGAACGACCACGGACCACCAGGGGCCGAGAAAATTACAGATTTTCGGAATGCGTCACGCAAGGTCATGTAAAAATCCAGCGTATATCTGGTGATATCTCGGGCTCTATTACAGATAGCGCGATAAATCAAAGTGCATTGTCTGCAGGAGGCCCTGGCGCACGCATCTGTGCAGCGGGAACGACCTCGGACTACCAGGGGACGAGAAAACCACCGTCTCATGGTGCCGTACACTCAGGGTCAGGGGAAAATCAAATATATATCTGGTGATATCTCGGGTGCTATTAAAGAAGGCGCAATAAATAAAAGTGCATTGTCCGTAGGAGGCCCTTGCGCATGAATCTGTGCAGCGGGAACGACATCGGACCACCAGGGGCCGAGAAAATTACAGATTTTTGGTATCCGTCACCCAATGTCATGTAAAAATCCATCGTATATCTGGTGATATCTCGGGCTCTATTACAGATAGCGCGATAAATCAAAGTGCATTGTCTGCAGGAGGCCCTGGCGCATGCATCTGTGAAACGGGAACGACCTCGGACGACCAGAGGCCGAGAAAACCAGCGTCTCATGGGGCCGGACACTCAGGGTCAGGGAAAAATCAAATATATATCTGGTGATATCTACGGTGCTATTAGAGATAGCGCAATAAATCAAAGTGCTTTGTCCTTAGGAGGCCCTTGCGCATGAATCTGTGCAGCAGGAACGATCTCGGACCACCAGGGGCCGAGAAAATTACAGATATTCGGAATCCGTCCCCCAAGGACATGTAAAAATCCAGCATATATCTGGTAATATCTCGGGTGCTATTACAGATAGCGCAATAAACCAAAGTGCATTGTCTGTCGGAGGCACTGGCGCATGAATCTGGGCAGCGGGAACGACCTCGGACCACCAGGAGCCGAGAAAACCACCGTCTCATGGGGCCCGACACTCAGGGTCAGGAAAAATCCAATATATATCTGGTGATATCTCAGGTGCTATTACAGATAGCGCGATAAATCAAAGTGAATTATCTGCAGGAGGCCCTGGCGCATGCATCTGTGCAGCGGGAACGACCTCGGACCACCAGGGGCCAAAAAAACCACCTTCTCATGGGGCCGGACACTCAGGGTCAGGGGAAAATCCAATATATATCTGGTGATATCTCGGGTGCTATTAGAGATAGCGCAATGAATCAAAGTGCATTGTCTGTAGGAGGCCCTTGCGCATTAATCTGAGCAGCAGGAACGACCTCGGACAACCAGGGGCCGAGAAAATTACAGATAATCGGAATCCGTCACCCAAAGTCATGTAAAAATCCAGCATATAAATGGTGCTTTCTCGGGTGCTATTACAGATAGCGCAATAAATCAAAGTGCATTGTCTGTAGGAGGACCTGGCGCGTGAATCTGTGCAGCGGGAACCACCTCGGACGACCAGGGGCCCAGAAAACCACAGTCTCATGGGGCCGAACACTCAGG
This sequence comes from Nomia melanderi, assembly GCF_051020985.1. NCBI lineage: Eukaryota > Metazoa > Arthropoda > Insecta > Hymenoptera > Halictidae > Nomia > Nomia melanderi. The sequence continues at coordinate 401,474 of NW_027475175.1, read as the reverse complement.
GCCAGGGAAAAATCCAATATATATCTGGTGATATCTCGGGTGCTATTAGAGATAGCGCAATAAATCAAAATGCATTGTCTGTAGGAGGACCTGGCGCGTGAATCTGTGCAGCGGGAACCACCTCGGACGACCAGGGGCCCAGAAAACCACATTCTCATGGGGCCGAACACTCAGGGTCAGGGAAAAATTCAATATATATCTGGTGATATCTCGGGAGCTATTAGAGATAGCGCATAAACCAAAGTGAATTATCTGCAGGAGGCCCTGGCGCATGAATCTGTGCAGCGGGAACGACCTCGGACCACCAGGGGCCGAGAAAACCACCGCCTCATGGAGCCGGACACTCAGGGTCAGGGGAAAATCCAATATATATCTGGTGATATCTCGGGTGCTATTACAGATAGCGCAATAAATCAAAGTGCATTGTCTGCAGGAGGCCCTGGCGCATGAATCTGTGCAGCGGGAACGACCTCGGACCACCAGGGGCCGCGAAAACCACAGTCTCATGGGGCCGAGAACTCAGGGTCAGGCAAAAATCCAATATATATCTGGTGATATCTCGGGTGCTATTACAGATAGCGCAATAAATTAAAGTGCATTGTCTGTAGGAGTCCCTGGCGCATTAATCTGGGCAGTGGGAACGACCTCGGACCACCAGGGGCCGAGTAAACCACAGTCTCATGGGGCCGGACACTCAGGGTCAGGGGAAAATCCAATATATATCTGGTGTTATCTCGGGTGCTATTAGACATAGCGCAATAAATCAAAGTGCATTGTCCGTAGGAGGCCCTTGCGCATGAATCTGTGCAGCAGGAACGACATCGGACCACCAGGGGCCGAAAAAATTACAGATTTTCGGTATGCGTCACCAAAAGTCACGTAAAAATCCAGCGTATATAGGGTGCTTTCTCGCGTGCTATTACAGATAGCGCGATAAATCAAAGTGCATTGTCTGTAGGAGGCCCTGGCGCATGAATCTGTGCAGCGGGAACGACCTCGGACCACCAGGGGCCCAGAAAACCACATTCTCATGGGGCCGAACACTCAGGGTCAGGGGAAAATAAAATATATATCTGGTGATATCTCGGGTGCTATTAGAGATAGCGCAATAAAACAAATTGAATTATCTGCAACGGGCCCTGGTGCATGAATCTGTGCAGCGGGTACGACCTCGGACCGCCAGGGCCCGAGAAAACCACCGTCTCATGGGGCCGGGCACTCGGGGACAGGGAAAAATCCAATATATATCTGGTGATATCTCGGGTGCTATTACAGATAGCGGAATAAATCAAAGTGCATTGTCTGTAGGAGGCCCTGGCGCATGAATCTGGGCTGCGGGAACGACCTCGGACCACCAGGGGCCGAGAAAACCACCGTCTCATGGGGCCGGACACTCAGGGTCAGGGGAAAATCCAATATATATCTGGTGATATCTCGGGTGCTATTACAGATAGCGGAATAAATCAAAGTGCATTGTCCGTAGGAGGCCCTTGCGCATGAATCTGTGCAGCGGGAACGACATAGGACCACCAGGAGCCGAGAAAATTACAGATTTTCGGTATCCGTCACCCAATGTCACGTAAAAATCCAGCATATATATGGTGCTTTCTCGGGTGCTATTACAGATAGCGCAATAAAACATAGTGCATTGTCTGTAGGAGGCCCTTGCGCATGAATGTGTGCAGCACGAACGACCTCGGACCACCAGGGGCCGAGAAAACCACCGTCTCATGGGGCCGGACACTCAGGGTCGGGGAAAAATCCAATATATATCTGGTGATATCTCGGGTGCTATTAGAGATAGCACAATAAACCAAAGTGAATTATCTGCCGGAGGCCGTGGCGCATGCATCTGTGCAGCGGGAACGACCTCGGACCGCCAGGGGCCGAGAAAACCACCGTCTCATGCGGCCGGACACTCAGGGTCAGGGAAAAATCAAATATATATCTGGTGATATCTCGGGTGCTATTAAAGAAGGCGCAATAAGTAAAAGTGCATTGTCCGTAGGAGGCCCTTGCGCATGAATATGTGCAGCGAGAACGACATCGGACCACCAGGGGCCGAGAAAATTACAGATTTTTGGTATCCGTCACCCAATGTCATGTAAAAATCCATCGTATATCTGGTGATATCTCGGGCTCTATTACAGATAGCGCGATAAATCAAAGTGCATTGTCTGTAGGAGGCCCTGGCGCATGAATCTGTGAAGCAGGAACGACCTCGGACCACCAGGGGCCGAGAAAACCACCGTCTCATGGGGCCGGACACTCAGGGTCAGGGGAAAATCAAATATATATCTGGTGATATCTCGGGTGCTATTAGAGATAGCGCAATAAACCAAAGTGAATTATCTGCCGGAGGCCGTGGCGCATGCATCTGTGCAGCGGGAACGACCTCGGACCGCCAGGGGCCGAGAAAACCACCGTCTCATGCGGCAGGACACTCAGGGTCAGGGAAAAATCAAATATATATCTGGTGATATCTCGGGTGCTATTAAAGAAGGCGCAATAAATAAAAGTGCATTGTCCGTAGGAGGCCCTTGCGCATGAATCTGTGCAGCGGGAACGACATCGGACCACCAGGGGCCGAGAAAATTACAGATTTTTGGTATCCGTCACCCAACGTCATGTAAAAATCCATCGTATATCTGGTGATATCTCGGGCTCTATTACAGATAGCGCGATAAATCAAAGTGCATTGTCTGCAGGAGGCCCTGGCGCACGCATCTGTGCAGCGGGAACGACCTCGGACGACCAGGGGCCGAGGAAACCAGCGTCTCATGGGGCCGGACACTCAGGGTCAGGGAAAAATCAAATATATATCTGGTGATATCTACGGTGCTATTAGAGATAGCGCAATAAATCAAAGTGCATTGTCTGTAGGAGGCCCTGGCGCATGAATCTGTGCATCGGGAACGACCACGGACCAGCAGGGGCCGAGAAAATTACAGATTATCGGAATGCGTCACGCAAGGTCATGTAAAAATCCAGCGTATATCTGGTGATATCTCGGGCTCTATTACAGATAGCGCGATAAATCAAAGTGCATTGTCTGCAGGAGGCCCTGGCGCACGCATCTGTGCAGCGGGAACGACCTCGGACTACCAGGGGACGAGAAAACCACCGTCTCATGGTGCCGTACACTCAGGGTCAGGGGAAAATCAAATATATATCTGGTGATATCTCGGGTGCTATTAAAGAAGGCGCAATAAATAAAAGTGCATTGTCCGTAGGAGGCCCTTGCGCATGAATCTGTGCATCGGGAACGACCACCGACCACCAGGGACCGAGAAAATTACAGATTTTCGGAATGCGTCACGCAAGGTCATGTAAAAATCCAGCATATATCTGGTGATATCTCGGGTGCTATTAGAGATAGCGCAATAAACCAAAGTGAATTATCTGCAGCGGGCCCTGGCGCATGAATCTGTGCAGCGGGAACGACCTCGGACCACCAGGGGCCGAGAAAATTACAGATTTACTGTATCCGTCACCCAAAGACATGTAAAAATCCAGCATATATATGGTGCTATCTCGGGTGCTATTAAAGACAGCGCAATAAACCAAAGTGCATTGTCTGTAGGAGGCCCTGGCGCATGAATCTGTGCAGCGGGAACGACCTCGGACCACCAGGGGCCGAGAAAATTACAGATAATCGGTATCCGTCACCCAATGTCTTGTAAAAATCCAGCATATATCTGGTGATATCTCGGGTTCTATTACAGATAGTGCAATAAATCAAAGTGCATTTTCTGCAGGAAGCCCTGGCGCATGAATCTGTGAAGCAGGAACGACCTCGGATCACCAGGGGCCGAGAAAATTACAGATATTCGGAATCCGTCACCCAATGTCATGTAAAAATCCAGCATATATCTGGTGATATCTCGTGTTATATTACAGATAGCGCGATAATTAAAAGTGCATTGTCTGTAGGAGGCCCTGGCGGATGAATCTGGGCAGCGGGAACGACCTCGGACCAGCAGGGGCCGAGAAAACCACCGTCTCATGGGGCCGGACACTCAGGGTCAGAGGAAAATCCAATATATATCTGGTGATATCTCGGGTGCTATTAGAGATAGCGCGATAAATCAAAGTGCTTTGTCTGCGGGAGGACCTGGCGCATTATTCTGAGCAGCAGGAACGACCTCGGGCAACCAGGGGCTGAGAAAAATACAGATTTTCGGCATCCGTCAGCCAAGGTCATGTAAAAATCGAGCATATATCTGGTGATATCTCGGGTGCAATTAGAGATAGCGCCGTAAATCAAAGTGCATTGTCTGCAGGAGGCCATGGCGCATGAGTCAGTGCAGCGGGATCGACCTCGGACCACCAGGGGCCGAGAAAACCGCCGACACATGGGGCCGGACACTCAGGGTCAGGGAAAAATCCAATATATATCTGGTAATGTCTCGGGTGCTATTAGAGATAGCGCAATGAATCAAAGTGCATTGTCTGTAGGAGGACCTGGCGCGTGAATCTGTGCAGCGGGAACCACCTCGGACGACCAGGGGCCCAGAAAACCACAGTCTCATGGGGCCGAACACTCAGGGCCAGGGAAAAATCCAATATATATCTGGTGATATCTCGGGTGCTATTAGAGATAGCGCAATAAATCAAAATGCATTGTCTGTAGGAGGTCCTGGCGCGTGAATCTGTGCAGCGGGAACCACCTCGGACGACCAGGGGCCCAGAAAACCACATTCTCATGGGGCCGAACACTCAGGGTCAGGGAAAAATTCAATATATATCTGGTGATATCTCGGGAGCTATTAGAGATAGCGCATAAACCGAAGTGAATTATCTGCAGGAGGCCCTGGCGCATGAATCTGTGCAGCGGGAACGACCTCGGACCACCAGGGGCCGAGAAAACCACCGCCTCATGGAGCCGGACACTCAGGGTCAGGGGAAAATCCAATATATATCTGGTGATATCTCGGGTGCTATTACAGATAGCGCAATAAATTAAAGTGCATTGTCTGTAGGAGTCCCTGGCGCAATAATCTGGGCAGTGGGAACGACCTCGGACCACCAGGGGCCGAGTAAACCACAGTCTCATGGGGCCGGACACTCAGGGTCAGGGGAAAATCCAATATATATCTGGTGTTATCTCGGGTGCTATTAGATATAGCGCAATAAATCAAAGTGCATTGTCCGTAGGTGGCCCTTGCGCATGAATCTGTGCAGCAGGAACGACATCGGACCACCAGGGGCCGAGAAAATTACAGATTTTCGGTATGCGTCACCAAACGTCACGTAAAAATCCAGCGTATATAGGGTGCTTTCTCGCGTGCTATTACAGATAGCGCGATAAATCAAAGTGCATTGTCTGTAGGAGGCCCTGGCGCATGAATCTGTGCAGCGGGAACGACCTCGGACCACCAGGGGCCGAGAAAACCACAGTCTCATGGGTCCGGACACTCAGGGTCAGGGGAAAATAAAATATATATCTGGTGATATCTCGGGTGCTATTAGAGATAGCGCAATAAAACAAAGTGAATTATCTGCAACGGGCCCTGGTGCATGAATCTGTGCAGCGGGTACGACCTCGGACCGCCAGGGCCCGAGAAAACCACCGTCTCATGGGGCCGGGCACTCGGGGACAGGGAAAAATCCAATATATATCTGGTGATATCTCGGGTGCTATTACAGATAGCGGAATAAATCAAAGTGCATTGTCTGTAGGAGGCCCTGGCGCATGAATCTGGGCTGCGGGAACGACCTCGGACCACCAGGGGCCGAAAAAACCACCGTCTCATGGGGCCGGACACTCAGGGTCAGGGGAAAATCCAATATATATCTGGTGATATCTCGGGTGCTATTACAGATAGCGGAATAAATCAAAGTGCATTGTCCGTAGGAGGCCCTTGCGCATGAATCTGTGCAGCGGGACCGACATAGGACCACCAGGAGCCGAGAAAATTACAGATTTTCGGTATCCGTCACCCAATGTCACGTAAAAATCCAGCATATATATGGTGCTTTCTCGGGTGCTATTACAGATAGCGCAATAAAACATAGTGCATTGTCTGTAGGAGGCCCTGGCGCATGAATGTGTGCAGCGGGATCGACCTCGAACCACCAGGGGCCGAGAAAACCGCCGACACATGGGGCCGGACACTCAGGGTCAGGGAAAAATCCAATATATATCTGGTAATGTCTCGGGTGCTATTAGAGATAGCGCAATGAATCAAAGTGCATTGTCTGTAGGAGGACCTGGCGCGTGAATCTGTGCAGCGGGAACCACCTCGGACGACCAGGGGCCCAGAAAACCACAGTCTCATGGGGCCGAACACTCAGGGCCAGGGAAAAATCCAATATATATCTGGTGATATCTCGGGTGCTATTAGAGATAGCGCAATAAATCAAAATGCATTGTCTGTAGGAGGACCTGGCGCGTGAATCTGTGCAGCGGGAACCACCTCGGACGACCAGGGGCCCAGAAAACCACATTCTCATGGGGCCGAACACTCAGGGTCAGGGAAAAATTCAATATATATCTGGTGATATCTCGGGAGCTATTAGAGATAGCGCATAAACCAAAGTGAATTATCTGCAGGAGGCCCTGGCGCATGAATCTGTGCAGCGGGAACGACCTCGGACCACCAGGGGCCGAGAAAACCACCGCCTCATGGAGCCGGACACTCAGGGTCAGGGGAAAATCCAATATATATCTGGTGATATCTCGGGTGCTATTACAGATAGCGCAATAAATTAAAGTGCATTGTCTGTAGGAGTCCCTGGCGCATTAATCTGGGCAGTGGGAACGACCTCGGACCACCAGGGGCCGAGTAAACCACAGTCTCATGGGGCCGGACACTCAGGGTCAGGGGAAAATCCAATATATATCTGGTGTTATCTCGGGTGCTATTAGATATAGCGCAATAAATCAAAGTGCATTGTCCGTAGGAGGCCCTTGCGCATGAATCTGTGCAGCAGGAACGACATCGGACCACCAGGGGCCGAGAAAATTACAGATTTTCGGTATGCGTCACCAAAAGTCACGTAAAAATCCAGCGTATATAGGGTGCTTTCTCGCGTGCTATTACAGATAGCGCGATAAATCAAAGTGCATTGTCTGTAGGAGGCCCTGGCGCATGAATCTGTGCAGCGGGAACGACCTCGGACCACCAGGGGCCGAGAAAACCACAGTCTCATGGGTCCGGACACTCAGGGTCAGGGGAAAATAAAATATATATCTGGTGATATCTCGGGTGCTATTAGAGATAGCGCAATAAAACAAAGTGAATTATCTGCAACGGGCCCTGGTGCATGAATCTGTGCAGCGGGAACGACCTCGAACCACCAGGGGCCGAGAAAATCACCGTCTCATGGGGCCGGACTCTGAGGGTCAAGGAAAAATCAAATAGATATCTGGTGATATCTCGGGTACTATTAGAGATAGCGCAATAAATCAAAGTGCATTGTCCGTAGGAGGCCCTTGCGCATGAATCTGTGCAGCAGGAACGACATCGGACCATCAGGGGCCGAGGAAATTACAGATTTTCGGTATCCGTCATCCAAAGTCATGTAAAAATCCAGCATATATATGGTGCTTTATCGGGTGCTATTACAGATTCCGCAATAAATCAAAGTGCATTGTCCGTAGGAGGCCCTTGCGCATGAATCTGTGCAGCAGGAACGACATCGGACCGCCAGGGGCCGAAGAAATTACAGATTTTCTGTATCCGTCAAACAAAGTCATGTAAAAATCCAGCATATATATGGTGCTTTCTCGGGCGCTATTACGGACAGCGCAATAAATCAAAGTGCATTGTCTGTAGGAGGCCCTGGCGCATGAATTTAGGCAGCGGGAACGACCTCGGACCACCAGCGGCCGAGAAAACCACCGTCTCATGGGGCCGGACACTCAGGGTCAGGGAAAAATGCAATATATATCTGGTGATATCTCGGGTGCTATTACAGATAGCGCAATAAATCAAAGTGCATTATCTGCAGGAGGCCCTGGCGCATGCATCTGTGCGGCGGGAACGACCTCGGATCACCACGGGCAGAGAAAACCACCGTCTCATTGGGCCTGACACTCAGGGTCGGGGAAAAATGCAATATATATCTGGTGATATCTCGGGTGCTATTACAGATAGCGCAATAAATCAAAGTGCATTATCTGCAGGAGGCCCTGGCGCATGCATCTGTGCGGCGGGAACGACCTCGGACCACCAGGGGCCGAGAAAACCACAGTCTCATGGGGCCGGACACTCAGGGTCAGGGGAAAATCCAATATATATCTGGTGTTATCTCGGGTGCTATTAGATATAGCGCAATAAATCAAAGTGCATTGTCCGTAGGAGGCCCTTGCGCATGAATCTGTGCAGCAGGAACGACATCGGACCACCAGGGGCCGAGAAAATTACAGATTTTCGGTATGCGTCACCAAAAGTCACGTAAAAATCCAGCGTATATAGGGTGCTTTCTCGCGTGCTATTACAGATAGCGCGATAAATCAAAGTGCATTGTCTGTAGGAGGCCCTGGCGCATGAATCTGTGCAGCGGGAACGACCTCGGACCACCAGGGGCCGAGAAAACCACAGTCTCATGGGTCCGGACACTCAGGGTCAGGGGAAAATAAAATATATATCTGGTGATATCTCGGGTGCTATTAGAGATAGCGCAATAAAACAAAGTGAATTATCTGCAACGGGCCCTGGTGCATGAATCTGTGCAGCGGGAACGACCTCGAACCACCAGGGGCCGAGAAAATCACCGTCTCATGGGGCCGGACTCTGAGGGTCAAGGAAAAATCAAATAGATATCTGGTGATATCTCGGGTACTATTAGAGATAGCGCAATAAATCAAAGTGCATTGTCCGTAGGAGGCCCTTGCGCATGAATCTGTGCAGCAGGAACGACATCGGACCATCAGGGGCCGAGGAAATTACAGATTTTCGGTATCCGTCATCCAAAGTCATGTAAAAATCCAGCATATATATGGTGCTTTATCGGGTGCTATTACAGATTCCGCAATAAATCAAAGTGCATTGTCCGTAGGAGGCCCTTGCGCATGAATCTGTGCAGCAGGAACGACATCGGACCGCCAGGGGCCGAAGAAATTACAGATTTTCTGTATCCGTCAAACAAAGTCATGTAAAAATCCAGCATATATATGGTGCTTTCTCGGGCGCTATTACGGACAGCGCAATAAATCAAAGTGCATTGTCTGTAGGAGGCCCTGGCGCATGAATTTAGGCAGCGGGAACGACCTCGGACCACCAGCGGCCGAGAAAACCACCGTCTCATGGGGCCGGACACTCAGGGTCAGGGAAAAATGCAATATATATCTGGTGATATCTCGGGTGCTATTACAGATAGCGCAATAAATCAAAGTGCATTATCTGCAGGAGGCCCTGGCGCATGCATCTGTGCGGCGGGAACGACCTCGGATCACCACGGGCAGAGAAAACCACCGTCTCATTGGGCCTGACACTCAGGGTCGGGGAAAAATGCAATATATATCTGGTGATATCTCGGGTGCTATTACAGATAGCGCAATAAATCAAAGTGCATTATCTGCAGGAGGCCCTGGCGCATGCATCTGTGCGGCGGGAACGACCTCGGACCACCAGGGGCCGAGAAAACCACAGTCTCATGGGTCCGGACACTCAGGGTCAGGGGAAAATAAAATATATATCTGGTGATATCTCGGGTGCTATTAGAGATAGCGCAATAAAACAAAGTGAATTATCTGCAACGGGCCCTGGTGCATGAATCTGTGCAGCGGGTACGACCTCGGACCGCCAGGGCCCGAGAAAACCACCGTCTCATGGGGCCGGGCACTCGGGGACAGGGAAAAATCCAATATATATCTGGTGATATCTCGGGTGCTATTACAGATAGCGGAATAAATCAAAGTGCATTGTCTGTAGGAGGCCCTGGCGCATGAATCTGGGCTGCGGGAACGACCTCGGACCACCAGGGGCCGAGAAAACCACCGTCTCATGGGGCCGGACACTCAGGGTCAGGGGAAAATCCAATATATATCTGGTGATATCTCGGGTGCTATTACAGATAGCGGAATAAATCAAAGTGCATTGTCCGTAGGAGGCCCTTGCGCATGAATCTGTGCAGCGGGACCGACATAGGACCACCAGGAGCCGAGAAAATTACAGATTTTCGGTATCCGTCACCCAATGTCACGTAAAAATCCAGCATATATATGGTGCTTTCTCGGGTGCTATTACAGATAGCGCAATAAAACATAGTGCATTGTCTGTAGGAGACCCTGGCGCATGAATGTGTGCAGCACGAACGACCTCGGACCACCAGGGGCCGAGAAAACCACCGTCTCATGGGGCCGGACACTCAGGGTCGGGGAAAAATCCAATATATATCTGGTGATATCTCGGGTGCTATTAGAGATAGCGCAATAAACCAAAGTGAATTATCTGCAGGAGGACCTGGCGCGTGAATCTGTGCAGCGGGAACCACCTCCGACGACCAGGGGCCCAGAAAACCACAGTCTCATGGGGCCGAACACTCAGGGTCAGGGGAAAATCCAATATATATCTGGTGATATCTCGGGTGCTATTAGAGATAGCGCAATAAACCAAAGTGAATTATCTGCAGGAGGCCCTGGCGCATGATTCTGGGCAGCGGGAACGACCTCGAACCACCAGGGGCCGAGAAAATCACCGTCTCATGGGGCCGGACTCTGAGGGTCAAGGAAAAATCAAATAGATATCTGGTGATATCTCGGGTACTATTAGAGATAGCGCAATAAATCAAAGTGCATTGTCCGTAGGTGGCCCTTGCGCATGAATCTGTGCTGCAGGAACGACATCGGACCACCAGGGGCCGGGAAAATTACAGATTTCGGTATCCGTCACCCAAAGTCATTTAAAAATCCAGCATATATATGGTGCTTTCTCGGGTGCTATTACAGATAGCGCAATAAATCAAAGTGCATTGTCTGCAGGAGGCCCTGGCGCATGAGTGTGGCAGCGGGAACGACCTCGGACCACCAGGGGCCGAGAAAACCACAGTCTCATGGGGCCGGACACTCAGCGTCAGGGGAAAATCCAATATATATCTGGTGATATCTCGGGTGCTATTAGAGATAGCGCAATAAATCAAAGTGCATTGTCTGCAGGAGGCCCTGGCGCATGAGTCTGTGCAGCGGGAACGACCTCGGACCACCAGGTTCCGAGAAAACCACAGTCTCATGGGGCCGGCACACAGGGTCAGGGAAAAATCCAATATATATCTGGTGATATCTCGGGTGCTATTAGAGATAGCGCAATAAATCAAAGTGCATTGTCCGTAGGAGGCCCTTGCGCATGAATCTGTGCAGCAGGAACGACATCGGACCATCAGGGGCCGAGGAAATTACAGATTTTCGGTATCCGTCATCCAAAGTCATGTAAAAATCCAGCATATATATGGTGCTTTATCGGGTGCTATTACAGATTCCGCAATAAATCAAAGTGCATTGTCCGTAGGAGGCCCTTGCGCATGAATCTGTGCAGCAGGAACGACATCGGACCGCCAGGGGCCGAAGAAATTACAGATTTTCTGTATCCGTCAAACAAAGTCATGTAAAAATCCAGCATATATATGGTGCTTTCTCGGGCGCTATTACGGACAGCGCAATAAATCAAAGTGCATTGTCTGTAGGAGGCCCTGGCGCATGAATTTAGGCAGCGGGAACGACCTCGGACCACCAGCGGCCGAGAAAACCACCGTCTCATGGGGCCGGACACTCAGGGTCAGGGAAAAATGCAATATATATCTGGTGATATCTCGGGTGCTATTACAGATAGCGCAATAAATCAAAGTGCATTATCTGCAGGAGGCCCTGGCGCATGCATCTGTGCGGCGGGAACGACCTCGGATCACCACGGGCAGAGAAAACCACCGTCTCATTGGGCCTGACACTCAGGGTCGGGGAAAAATACAATATATATCTGGTGATATCTCGGGTGCTATTACAGATAGCGCAATATACCAAAGTGAATTGTCTGCAGGAAGCTCTGGCGCATGAATCTGTTCAGCGGGATCGAACTCGGACCACGAGGGACCGAGAAAACCGTCAACACATGTGGCCGGACTGTCAGGGTCAGGGAAAAATCCAATATATATCCGGTGATATCTAGGGTGCTATTACAGATAGCGCAATAAATCAAAGTGCATTGTCTGTAGGAGGCCCTGGCGCATGAATCTGGGCAGCGGGAACGACCTCGGACCACCAGCGGCCGAGAAAACCACGGTCTCATGGGGCCGGACACTCAGGGTCATGGGAAAATCCAATATATATCTGGTGATATCTCGAGTGCTATTAGAGATAGCGCAATAAATCAAAGTGCATTGTCCGTAGGGGGCCCTTGCGCATGAATCTGTGCAGCAGGAACGACATCGGACCGCCAGGGGCCGATGAAATTACAGATTTTCTGTATCCGTCAAACAAAGTCATGTAAAAATCCAGCATATATATGGTGCTTTCTCGGGCGCTATTACGGACAGCGCAATAAATCAAAGTGCATTGTCTGTAGGAGGCCCTGGCGCATGAATTTAGGCAGCGGGAACGACCTCGGACCACCAGCGGCCGAGAAAACCACCGTCTCATGGGGCCGGACACTCAGGGTCAGGGAAAAATCCAATATATATCTGGTGATATCTCGGGTGCTATTACAGATAGCGCAATAAATCAAAGTGCATTATCTGCAGGAGGCCCTGGCGCATGCATCTGTGCAGCGGGAACGACCTCGGATCACCACGGGCAGAGAAAACCACCGTCTCATTGGGCCTGACACTCAGGGTCGGGGAAAAATACAATATATATCTGGTGATATCTCGGGTGCTATTACAGATAGCGCAATATACCAAAGTGAATTGTCTGCAGGAAGCTCTGGCGCATGAATCTGTTCAGCGGGATCGAACTCGGACCACGAGGGACCGAGAAAACCGTCAACACATGTGGCCGGACTGTCAGGGTCAGGGAAAAATCCAATATATATCCGGTGATATCTAGGGTGCTATTACAGATAGCGCAATGAATCAAAGTGCATTGTCTGTAGGAGGCCCTGGCGCATGAATCTGGGCAGCGGGAACGACCTCGGACCACCAGCGGCCGAGAAAACCACGGTCTCATGGGGCCGGACACTCAGGGTCATGGGAAAATCCAATATATATCTGGTGATATCTCGGGTGCTATTAGAGATAGCGCAATAAATCAAAGTGCATTGTCCGTAGGGGGCCCTTGCGCATGAATCTGTGCAGCAGGAACGACATCGGACCGCCAGGGGCCGATGAAATTACATATTTTCTGTATCCGTCAAACAAAGTCATGTAAAAATCCAGCATATATATGGTGCTTTCTCGGGCGCTATTACGGACAGCGCAATAAATCAAAGTGCATTGTCTGTAGGAGGCCCTGGCGCATGAATTTAGGCAGCGGGAACGACCTCGGACCACCAGCGGCCGAGAAAACCACCGTCTCATGGGGCCGGACACTCAGGGTCAGGGAAAAATCCAATATATATCTGGTGATATCTCGGGTGCTATTACAGATAGCGCAATAAATCAAAGTGCATTATCTGCAGGAGGCCCTGGCGCATGCATCTGTGCAGCGGGAACGACCTCGGACCACCAGGGGCCGAGAAAATTACAGATTTCGGTATCCGTCACCCAAAGTCATTTAAAAATCCATCATATATATGGTGCTTTCTCGGGTGCTATTACAGATAGCGCAATAAATCAAAGTGCATTGTCTGCAGGAGGCCCTGGCGCATGAGTGTGGCAGCGGGAACGACCTCGGACCACCAGCGGCCGAGAAAACCACCGTCTCATGGGGCCGGACACTCAGGGCCAGGGAAAAATCCAATATATATCTGGTGATATCTCGGGTGCTATTACAGATAGCGGAATAAATCAAAGTGCATTGTCCGTAGGAGGCCCTTGCGCATGAATCTGTGCAGCGGGACCGACATAGGACCACCAGGAGCCGAGAAAATTACAGATTTTCGGTATCCGTCACCCAATGTCATGTAAAAATCCAGCATATATATGGTGCTTTCTCGGGTGCTATTACAGATAGCGCAATAAAACATAGTGCATTGTCTGTAGGAGGACCAGGCGCATGAATGTGTGCAGCACGAACGACCTCGGACCACCAGGGGCCGAGAAAACCACCGTCTCATGGGGCCGGACACTCACGGTCAGGGAAAAATCCAATATATATCTGGTGATATCTCAGGTGCTATTACAGATAGCTCCATAAATCAAAGTGCATTGTCTGCAGGAAGCCCTGGCGCATCAATCCGTGCAGCGGGAACGACATCGGACCACCAGGGGCCGAGAAAACCACCGTCTCAAGGGGCCGGACACTGAGGGTCAGGGAAAAATCCATTATACATCTGGTGATATCTCGGGTGCTATTAGAGATTGCGCAATAAACCAAAGTGAATTATCTGCAGGAGGCCCTGGCGCATACATCTGTGCAGCGGGAACGAGCTCGGACCACCAGGGGCCGAGAAAATTACAGATTTCGGTATCCGTCACCCAAAGTCATTTAAAAATCCATCATATATATGGTGCTTTCTCGGGTGCTATTACAGATAGCGCAATAAATCAAAGTGCATTGTCTGCAGGAGGCCCTGGCGCATGAGTGTGGCAGCGGGAACGACCTCGGACCACCAGGGGCCGAGAAAACCACAGTCTCATGGGGCCGGACACTCAGCGTCAGGGGAAAATCCAATATATATCTGGTGATATCTCGGGTGCTATTAGAGATAGCGCAATAAATCAAAGTGCATTGTCCGTAGGAGGCCCTTGCGCATGAATCTGTGCAGCAGGAACGACATCGGACCATCAGGGGCCGAGGAAATTACAGATTTTCGGTATCCGTCATCCAAAGTCATGTAAAAATCCAGCATATATATGGTGCTTTATCGGGTGCTATTACAGATTCCGCAATAAATCAAAGTGCATTGTCTGTAGGAGGCCCCGGCGCATGAATCTGGGCCGCGGGAACGACCACGGACCACCAGCGGCCGAGAAAACCACCGTCTCATGGGGCCGGACACTCAGGGTCAGGGGAAAATCCAATGTATATCTGGTGATATCTCGGGTGCTCTTAGAGATAGCGCAATAAATCAAAGTGCATTGTCCGTAGGAGGCCCTTGCGCATGAATCTGTGCAGCAGGAACGACATCGGACAGCCAGGGGCCGAAGAAATTACAGATTTTCTGTATCCGTCAGACAAAGTCATGTAAAAATCCAGCATATATATGGTGCTTTCTCGGGCGCTATTACGGACAGCGCAATAAATCAAAGTGCATTGTCTGTAGGAGGCCCTGGCGCATGAATTTAGGCAGCGGGAACGGCCTCGGACCACCAGCGGCCGAGAAAACCACCGTCTCATGGGGCCGGACACTCAGGGTCAGGGAAAAATCCAATATATATCTGGTGATATCTCGGGTGCTATTACAGATAGCGCAATAAATCAAAGTGCATTATCTGCAGGAGGCCCTGGCGCATGCATCTGTGCAGCGGGAACGACCTCGGACCACCACGGGCAGAGAAAACCACCGTCTCATTGGGCCTGACACTCAGGGTCGGGGAAAAATACAATATATATCTGGTGATATCTCGGGTGCTATTAGAGATGGCGCAATAAACCAAAGTGAATTATCTGCAGGAGGACCTGGCGCATGAATCTGTGCAGCGGGAACGACCTGGGACCTCCAGGGTCCGCGAAAACGACCGTCTCATGGGGCCGGACACTCAGGGTCGGGGAAAAATTCAATATATATCTGGTGATATCTCGGGTGCTCTTACAGATAGCGCACTAAACCAAAGTGAATTATCTGCAGCGGGCCCTGGTGCATGAATCTGTGTAGCGGGAACGACCTCGGACCACCATTGACCGAGAAAACCACCGACACATTTGGCCGAACACCCAAGGTCATGTAATAACCCAGGATGTATCTGGTGATATCTCGGATGCTATTACAGATAGCGCAATATACCAAAGTGAATTGTCTGCAGGAAGCTCTGGCGCATGAATCTGTTCAGCGGGATCGAACTCGGACCACGAGGGACCGAGAAAACCGTCAACACATGTGGCCGGACTGTCAGGGTCAGGGAAAAATCCAATATATATCCGGTGATATCTAGGGTGCTATTACAGATAGCGCAATAAATCAAAGTGCATTGTCTGTAGGAGGCCCTGGCGCATGAATCTGGGCAGCGGGAACGACCTCGGACCACCAGCGGCCGAGAAAACCACGGTCTCATGGGGCCGGACACTCAGGGTCATGGGAAAATCCAATATATATCTGGTGATATCTCGGGTGCTATTAGAGATAGCGCAATAAATCAAAGTGCATTGTCCGTAGGAGGCCCTTGCGCATGAATCTGTGCAGCAGGAACGACATCGGACCGCCAGGGGCCGATGAAATTACAGATTTTCTGTATCCGTCAAACAAAGTCATGTAAAAATCCAGCATATATATGGTGCTTTCTCGGGCGCTATTACGGACAGCGCAATAAATCAAAGTGCATTGTCTGTAGGAGGCCCTGGTGCATGAATTTAGGCAGCGGGAACGACCTCGGACCACCAGCGGCCGAGAAAACCACCGTCTCATGGGGCCGGACACTCAGGGTCAGGGAAAAATCCAATATATATCTGGTGATATCTCGGGTGCTATTACAGATAGCGCAATAAATCAAAGTGCATTATCTGCAGGAGGCCCTGGCGCATGCATCTGTGCAGCGGGAACGACCTCGGACCACCACGGGCAGAGAAAACCACCGTCTCATTGGGCCTGACACTCAGGGTCGGGGAAAAATACAATATATATCTGGTGATATCTCGGGTGCTATTAGAGATGGCGCAATAAACCAAAGTGAATTATCTGCAGGAGGACCTGGCGCATGAATCTGTGCAGCGGGAACGACCTGGGACCTCCAGGGTCCGCGAAAACGACCGTCTCATCGGGCCGGACACTCAGGGTCGGGGAAAAATTCAATATATATCTGGTGATATTTCGGGTGCTCTTACAGATAGCGCACTAAACCAAAGTGAATTATCTGCAGCGGGCCCTGGTGCATGAATCTGTGTAGCGGGAACGACCTCGGACCACCATTGGCCGAGAAAACCACCGACACATTTGGCCGAACACCCAAGGTCATGTAATAACCCAGGATGTATCTGGTGATATCTCGGATACTATTACAGATAGCGCAATATACCAAAGTGAATTGTCTGCAGGAAGCTCTGGCGCATGAATCTGTTCAGCGGGATCGAACTCGGACCACGAGGGACCGAGAAAACCGTCAACACATGTGGCCGGACTGTCAGGGTCAGGGAAAAATCCAATATATATCCGGTGATATCTAGGGTGCTATTACAGATAGCGCAATAAATCAAAGTGCATTGTCTGTAGGAGGCCCTGGCGCATGAATCTGGGCAGCGGGAACGACCTCGGACCACCAGCGGCCGAGAAAACCACGGTTTCATGGGGCCGGACACTCAGGGTCATGGGAAAATCCAATATATATCTGGTGATATCTCGGGTGCTATTAGAGATAGCGCAATAAATCAAAGTGCATTGTCCGTAGGGGGCCCTTGCGCATGAATCTGTGCAGCAGGAACGACATCGGACCACCAGAGGCCGAGAAAACCACCGTCTCATGGGGCCGGACACTCAGGGTCAGGGGAAAATCCAATATATATCTGGTGATATCTCGGGTGCTATTAGAGATAGCGCAATAAACCAAAGTGAATTATCTGCAGGAGGCCCTGGCGCATGCATCTGTACAGCGGGAACGACCTCGGACCGCCAGGGGCCGAGAAAACCACCGTCTCATGGGGCCGGACACTCAGGGTCGGGGAAAAATTCAATATATATCTGGTGATATCTCGGGTGCTCTTACAGATAGCGCACTAAACCAAAGTGAATTATCTGCAGCGGGCCCTGGTGCATGAATCTGTGTAGCGGGAACGACCTCGGACCACCATTGGCCGAGAAAACCACCGACACATTTGGCCGGACACCCAAGGTCATGTAAAAACCCAGGATGTATCTGGTGATATCTCGGGTGCTATTACAGATAGCGCAATATACCAAAGTGAATTGTCTGCAGGAAGCTCTGGCGCATGAATCTGTTCAGCGGGATCGAACTCGGACCACGAGGGACCGAGAAAACCGTCAACACATGGGGCCGAACTGTCAGGGTCAGGGAAAAATCCAATATATATCCGGTGATATCTAGGGTGGTATTAGAGATAGCGCAATAAATCAAAGTGCCTTGTCTGCAGGAGGTCCTGCCGCATGAATCAGTGCAGCGGGAACGATCTCGGGTCACCAGGGCCCGAGAAAATTACAGATATTCGGGATCCGTCACCCAAGGTCATGTAAAAATCCAGCATATATCTGGTGATATCTCGGGTGCTATTACAGATAGCGAAATAAACCAAAGTGCTTTGTCTGTAAGAGGCCCTGGCGCATGAATCTGTTCAGCGGGAACGACCTCGGACCACCAGGGGCCGAGAAAAATACAGATTTTCGGCATCCGTCAGCCAAGGTCATGTAAAAATCGAGCATATATCTGGTGATATCTCGGGTGCTATTAGAGATAGCGCCGTAAATCAAAGTGCATTGTCTGCAGGAGGACATGGCGCATGAGTCAGTGCAGCGGGATCGACCTCGGACCACCAGGGGCCGAGAAAACCGCCGACACATGGGGCCGGACACTCAGGGTCAGGGAAAAATCCAATATATATCTGGTGATGTCTCGGGTGCTATTAGAGATAGCGCAATGAATCAAAGTGCATTGTCTGTAGGATGCCCTTGCGCATTAATCTGAGCAGCAGGAACGACCTCGGACCACCAGGGGCCGAGAAAATTACAGATAAACGGAATCCGTCACCCAAAGTCATATAAAAATCCAGCATATAAATGGTGCTTTCTCGGGTGCTATTACAGATAGCGCAATAAATCAAAGTGCATTGTCTGTAGGAGGCCCTGGCGCATGAATCTGGGCAGCGGGAACGACCTCGGACCACCAGCGGCCGAGAAAACCACCGTCTCATGGGGCCTGACACTCAGGGTCATGGGAAAATCCAATATATATCTGGTGATATCTCGGGTGCTATTAGAGATAGCGCAATAAATCAAAGTGCATTGTCTGGAGGAGGCCCTGTCGCATGCATATGTGCAGCGGGTACGACCTCGGACCACCACGGGCCGAGAAAACCACCGTCTCATGGGGCCGGACACTCAGGGACAGGGAATAATCCAATATATATCTGGTGATATCTCGGGTGCTATTACAGATAGCGCAATAAATCAAAGTGCATTGTCTGTAGGAGGCCCTGGCGCATGAATCTGGCCAGCGGTAACGACATCGGACCACCAGCGGCCAAAAAAATTACAGATTTTCGGTATCCGTCACCCAAGGTCATGTAAAAATCCAGCATATATCTGATGATATCTCGGGTGCTATTAGAGATAGCGCAATAAACCAAAATGAATTACCTGCAGGTGGCCCTGGCGCATGAATCTGTGCAGCGGGAACGACCTCGGATCACCAGGGTCCGAGAAAACCACCGTCTCATGGCGCCGGACACTCAGGGTCGGGGAAAAATTCAATACATATCTGGCGATATCTCGGGTGCTATTACAGATAGTGCAATGAATCAAAGTGCATTGTCTGTAGGAGGCCCTGGCGCATGAATCTGTGCAGCGGGAACGACCTCGGACCACCAGGGGCCGAGAAAACCACCGTCTCATGGGGCCGGACACTCAGGGTCGGGGAAAAATCCAATATGTATCTGGTGATATCTCGGGTGCTATTACAGATAGCGCAATAAACCAAAGTGAATTGTCTGCAGGAAACCCTGGCGCATGAATCTGTTCAGCGGGATCGAACTCGGACCACGAGGGACCGAGAAAACCATCGACACATGGGGCCGGACTGTCAGGGTCAGGGAAAAATCCAATATATATCTGGTGATATCTCTTGTGCTATTACAGATAGCGCAATAAACCAAAGTGAATTATCTGCAGGAGGCCCTGGTGCATGAATCTGTGCAGCGGGAACGACCTCGGATCACCAGGGTCCGAGAAAACCACCGTCTCATGGCGCCGGACACTCAGGGTCGGGGAAAAATTCAATACATATCTGGCGATATCTCGGGTGCTCTTACAGATAGCGCACTAAACCAAAGTGAATAATCTGCAGCGGACCCTGGCGCATGAATCTGTGCAGCGGGAACGACCTCGGACCACCAGCGGCCGAGAAAACCACCGTAACATGGGGCCGGACACCCAAGGTTATGTAAAAACCCAGGATGTATCTGATGATATTTCGGGTGCTATTAGAGATAGCGCAATAAATCAAAGTGCATTGCCTGCAGAAAGCCCTGGCGCATGATTCTGTGCAGCGGGAACGACCTCGGACCAGCTGGGGCCGAGAAAATCACCGTCTCATGGGTCCGGACACACAGGGTCAGGGAAAAATCCAATATATATCTGGTGATATCTCGGGTGCTATTACAGATAGCGCAATAAATCAAAGTGCATTGTCTGGAGGAGGCCCTGGCGCATGAATCTGGGCAGCGGGATCGACCTCGGACCACCAGGGGCCGAGAAAACCACAGTACCATGGGTCCGGACACTCAGGGTCAGGGGAAAATCCAATATATATCTGGTGATATCTCGGGTGCTATTAGATACAGCGCAATAAACCGAAGTGAATTATCTGCAGGAGGCCCTGGCGCATGAATCTGGGCAGCGGGAACGACCTCGGACCACCAGGGGCCGAGAAAACCACAGTCTCATGGGACCGGACACTCAGGGTCAGGGGAAAATCCAATATATATCTGGTGATTTCTCGGGTGCTATTAGAGATAGCGCAATAAACCAAAGTGAATTATCTGCAGGAGGCCCTGGCGCATGCATATGTGCAGCGGGTACGACCTCGGACCACCACGGGCCGAGAAAACCACCGTCTCATGGGGCCGGACACTCAGGGTCAGGGAATAATCCAATATATATCTGGTGATATCTCGGGTGCTATTACAGATAGCGCAATAAATCAAAGTGCATTGTCTGTAGGAGGCCCTGGCGCATGAATCTGGGCAGCGGGAACGACCTCGGACCACCAGCGGCCGAGAAAACCACCGTCTCATGGGGCCGGACACTCAGGGTCATGGGAAAATCCAATATATATCTGGTGATATCTCGGGTGCTATTGGAGATAGCGCAATAAATCAAAGTGCATTGTCTGTAGGAGGCCCTTGCGCATGAATCTGTGCAGCAGGAACGACATCGGACCACCAGGGGCCGAGAAAACCACCGTCTCATGGGGCCGGACACTCAGGGTCAGGGGAAAATCCAATATATATCTGGTGATATCTCAGGTGCTATTACAGATAGCGCAATAAACCAAAGCGAATTATATGCAGGAGGCCCTGGCGCATGAATCTGAGCAGCGGGAACGACCTCGGACAACCAGGGGCCGAGAAAACCACCGACACATGGGGCCGGACACTCAGGGTCAGGGAAAAATCCAATATATATCCGGTGATACCTAGGGTGGTATTAGAGATAGCGCAATAAATCAAAGTGCATTGTCTGTAGGAGGCCCTAGCGCATGAATCTGGGCAGCGGGAACGACCTCGGACCACCAGGGGCCGAGAAAACCACCGTCTCATTGGGCCGGACACTCAGGGTCAGGGAAAAATCCAATATATATCTGGTGATATCTCGGGTGCTATTAGAGATAGCGCAATTAACCAAAGTGAATTATCTGCAGGAGGCCCTGGCGCATGAATCTGTGCAGCGGGAACGACCTCGGACCACCAGTGGCCGATAAAACCACCGTCTCATGGGGCCGGACACTCAGGGTCAGGGAAAAATCCAATATATATCTGGTGATATCTCGGGTGCTATTACAGATAGCACAATAAATGAAAGTGCATTGTCTGTAGGAGGCCCTGGCGCATGAATCTGTGCAGCGGAACGACCTCGGACAACCAGGGGCCGAGAAAACCACCGACTCATGGGGCCGGATACGAAGGGTCAGGGTAAAATCAAATATACATCTGGTGATATCTCGGGAGCTATTAGAGATAGGGCAATATATCAAAGTGCGTTGTCCGTAGGAGGCCCTGGCGCATGAATCGGTGCAGCAGGAACGACCTCGGACCACCAGGGGCCGAGAAAATTACAGATTTTCGGTATCCGTCGCCCAAGGTCACGTAAAAATCAAGCATATATCGGGTGATATCTCGCGTTCTATTAGAGATAGCTCCATAAATAAAAGCGCATTGTCTACAGGAAGCCCTGGCTCATGATTCTGTGCAGCGGGAACGACATCGGACCACCAGGGGCCGAGAAAACCACCGTCTCATGGGGCCGGACACTCAGGGTCAGGGAAATATCCAATATATATCTGGTGATATCTCAGGTGCTATTACAGATAGCGCAATAAACCAAAGTGAATTATCTGCAGGAGGCCCTGGCGCGTGCATCTGTGCAGCGGGAACGACCTCGGACCACCAGGGGCCGAGAAAACCAGCGTCTCTTAGGGCCGGACACTCAGGGTCATGTAAAAATCCAGCATATATCTGGTGATATCTCGGGTGCTATTAGAGATAGCGCGATAAATCAAAGTGCATTGTCTGCAGGAAGCCCTGGCGCATGTATCCGTGCAGCAGGAACGACCTCGGACCACCAGGGGCCGAGAAAACCACCGTCTCATTGGGCCGGACACTCAGGGTCAGGGAAAAATCCAATATATATCTGGTTATACCTCAGGTGCTATTACCTATAGCGCCATAAATCAAAGTGCATTGTCTGCAGGAAGCCCTGGCGCATGTATCCGTGCAGCAGGAACGACCTCGGACCACCAGGGGCCGAGAAAATTACACATATTCGGAATCCGTCACCCAAGGTCATGTAAAAATCCAGCATATATCTGGTGATATCTCGGGTGCTATTGCAGATAGCGCAATAAACCAAAGTGCTTTGTCTGCAGGAGGCCCTAGCGCATGAATCTGTGCAGCGGGATCGACCTCGGACCACCAGGGGCCGAGAAAACCACCGTCACATGGGGCCGGGCACTCAGGGTCAGGGAAAAATCCAATATATATCTGGTGATATCTCGGGTTCTATTACAGATAGCGCGATAAATCAAAGTGCATTGTCTGTAGGAGGCCCTGGCGCATGAATCCGTGCAGCGGGAACGACCTCGGACCACCAGGGGCCGAGAAAATCACCGTCTCATGGGGCCGGACACTCAGGTTCAGGGCAAAATCCAATATATATCTCATGATATCTCGGGTGCTAGTACAGATAGCGCGATATATCAAAGTGCATTGCCTGCAGGAGGCCCTAGCGCATGAATCGGTGCAGCGAGATCGACATCGGACCACCAGGGGCCGAGAGAACCAACGACACATGGGTCCGTGCACTCAGGGTCAGGGAAAAATCCAATATATATCTGGTGATATCTCGGGTGCTATTACAGATAGCGCAATAAATCAAAGTGCATTATCTGCAGGAGGCCCTGGCGCATGCATCTGTGCAGCGGGAACGACCTCGGACCACCACGGGCAGAGAAAACCACCGTCTCATTGGGCCTGACACTCAGGGTCGGGGAAAAATACAATATATATCTGGTGATATCTCGGGTGCTATTAGAGATGGCGCAATAAACCAAAGTGAATTATCTGCAGGAGGACCTGGCGCATGAATCTGTGCAGCGGGAACGACCTGGGACCTCCAGGGTCCGCGAAAACGACCGTCTCATCGGGCCGGACAATCAGGGTCGGGGAAAAATTCAATATATATCTGGTGATATTTCGGGTGCTCTTACAGATAGCGCACTAAACCAAAGTGAATTATCTGCAGCGGGCCCTGGTGCATGAATCTGTGTAGCGGGAACGACCTCGGACCACCATTGGCCGAGAAAACCACCGACACATTTGGCCGAACACCCAAGGTCATGTAATAACCCAGGATGTATCTGGTGATATCTCGGATACTATTACAGATAGCGCAATATACCAAAGTGAATTGTCTGCAGGAAGCTCTGGCGCATGAATCTGTTCAGCGGGATCGAACTCGGACCACGAGGGACCGAGAAAACCGTCAACACATGTGGCCGGACTGTCAGGGTCAGGGAAAAATCCAATATATATCCGGTGATATCTAGGGTGCTATTACAGATAGCGCAATAAATCAAAGTGCATTGTCTGTAGGAGGCCCTGGCGCATGAATCTGGGCAGCGGGAACGACCTCGGACCACCAGCGGCCGAGAAAACCACGGTTTCATGGGGCCGGACACTCAGGGTCATGGGAAAATCCAATATATATCTGGTGATATCTCGGGTGCTATTAGAGATAGCGCAATAAATCAAAGTGCATTGTCCGTAGGGGGCCCTTGCGCATGAATCTGTGCAGCAGGAACGACATCGGACCACCAGAGGCCGAGAAAACCACCGTCTCATGGGGCCGGACACTCAGGGTCAGGGGAAAATCCAATATATATCTGGTGATATCTCGGGTGCTATTAGAGATAGCGCAATAAACCAAAGTGAATTATCTGCAGGAGGCCCTGGCGCATGCATCTGTACAGCGGGAACGACCTCGGACCACCAGGGGCCGAGAAAACCACCGTCACATGGGGCCGGACACTCAGGGTCGGGGAAAAATTCAATATATATCTGGTGATATCTCGGGTGCTCTTACAGATAGCGCACTAAACCAAAGTGAATTATCTGCAGCGGGCCCTGGTGCATGAATCTGTGTAGCGGGAACGACCTCGGACCACCATTGGCCGAGAAAACCACCGACACATTTGGCCGGACACCCAAGGTCATGTAAAAACCCAGGATGTATCTGGTGATATCTCGGGTGCTATTACAGATAGCGCAATATACCAAAGTGAATTGTCTGCAGGAAGCTCTGGCGCATGAATCTGTTCAGCGGGATCGAACTCGGACCACGAGGGACCGAGAAAACCGTCAACACATGGGGCCGAACTGTCAGGGTCAGGGAAAAATACAATATATATCCGGTGATATCTAGGGTGGTATTAGAGATAGCGCAATAAATCAAAGTGCCTTGTCTGCAGGAGGTCCTGCCGCATGAATCAGTGCAGCGGGAACGATCTCGGGTCACCAGGGCCCGAGAAAATTACAGATATTCGGGATCCGTCACCCAAGGTCATGTAAAAATCCAGCATATATCTGGTGATATCTCGGGTGCTATTACAGATAGCGAAATAAACCAAAGTGCTTTGTCTGTAAGAGGCCCTGGCGCATGAATCTGTTCAGCGGGAACGACCTCGGACCACCAGGGGCCGAGAAAAATACAGATTTTCGGCATCCGTCAGCCAAGGTCATGTAAAAATCGAGCATATATCTGGTGATATCTCGGGTGCTATTAGAGATAGCGCCGTAAATCAAAGTGCATTGTCTGCAGGAGGACATGGCGCATGAGTCAGTGCAGCGGGATCGACCTCGGACCACCAGGGGCCGAGAAAACCGCCGACACATGGGGCCGGACACTCAGGGTCAGGGAAAAATCCAATATATATCTGGTGATGTCTCGGGTGCTATTAGAGATAGCGCAATGAATCAAAGTGCATTGTCTGTAGGATGCCCTTGCGCATTAATCTGAGCAGCAGGAACGACCTCGGACCACCAGGGGCCGAGAAAATTACAGATAAACGGAATCCGTCACCCAAAGTCATATAAAAATCCAGCATATAAATGGTGCTTTCTCGGGTGCTATTACAGATAGCGCAATAAATCAAATTGCATTGTCTGTAGGAGGCCCTGGCGCATGAATCTGGGCAGCGGGAACGACCTCGGACCACCAGCGGCCGAGAAAACCACCGTCTCATGGGGCCTGACACTCAGGGTCATGGGAAAATCCAATATATATCTGGTGATATCTCGGGTGCTATTAGAGATAGCGCAATAAATCAAAGTGCATTGTCTGGAGGAGGCCCTGTCGCATGCATATGTGCAGCGGGTACGACCTCGGACCACCACGGGCCGAGAAAACCACCGTCTCATGGGGCCGGACACTCAGGGACAGGGAATAATCCAATATATATCTGGTGATATCTCGGGTGCTATTACAGATAGCGCAATAAATCAAAGTGCATTGTCTGTAGGAGGCCCTGGCGCATGAATCTGGCCAGCGGTAACGACATCGGACCACCAGCGGCCAAAAAAATTACAGATTTTCGGTATCCGTCACCCAAGGTCATGTAAAAATCCAGCATATATCTGATGATATCTCGGGTGCTATTAGAGATAGCGCAATAAACCAAAATGAATTACCTGCAGGTGGCCCTGGCGCATGAATTTGTGCAGCGGGAACGACCTCGGACCACCAGGGGCCGAGAAAACCGCAGTCTCACGGGGCCGGACACTCAGGGTCTGGGGAAAATCCAATATATATCTGGTGATATCTCGGGTGCTATTAGAGATAGCGCAATAAACCAAAGTGCATTGTCTGTGGGAGGCCCAGGCGCATGAATCTGTGCAGCGGGAACGACCTCGGATCACCAGGGGCCGAGAAAACCACCGTCTCATGGGGCCGGACACTCAGGGTCATGGAAAAATCCAATATATATCCGGTGATATCTCGGGTGCTATTACAGATAGTGCAATGAATCAAAGTGCATTGTCTGTAGGAGGCCCTGGCGCATGAATCTGTGCAGCGGGAACGACCTCGGACCACCAGGGGCCGAGAAAACCACCGTCTCATGGGGCCGGACACTCAGGGTCGGGGAAAAATCCAATATGTATCTGGTGATATCTCGGGTGCTATTACAGATAGCGCAATAAACCAAAGTGAATTGTCTGCAGGAAACCCTGGCGCATGAATCTGTTCAGCGGGATCGAACTCGGACCACGAGGGACCGAGAAAACCATCGACACATGGGGCCGGACTGTCAGGGTCAGGGAAAAATCCAATATATATCTGGTGATATCTCTTGTGCTATTACAGATAGCGCAATAAACCAAAGTGAATTATCTGCAGGAGGCCCTGGTGCATGAATCTGTGCAGCGGGAACGACCTCGGATCACCAGGGTCCGAGAAAACCACCGTCTCATGGCGCCGGACACTCAGGGTCGGGGAAAAATTCAATACATATCTGGCGATATCTCGGGTGCTCTTACAGATAGCGCACTAAACCAAAGTGAATAATCTGCAGCGGACCCTGGCGCATGAATCTGTGCAGCGGGAACGACCTCGGACCACCAGCGGCCGAGAAAACCACCGTAACATGGGGCCGGACACCCAAGGTTATGTAAAAACCCAGGATGTATCTGATGATATTTCGGGTGCTATTAGAGATAGCGCAATAAATCAAAGTGCATTGCCTGCAGGAAGCCCTGGCGCATGATTCTGTGCAGCGGGAACGACCTCGGACCAGCTGGGGCCGAGAAAATCACCGTCTCATGGGTCCGGACACACAGGGTCAGGGAAAAATCCAATATATATCTGGTGATATCTCGGGTGCTATTACAGATAGCGCAATAAATCAAAGTGCATTGTCTGGAGGAGGCCCTGGCGCATGAATCTGGGCAGCGGGATCGACCTCGGACCACCAGGGGCCGAGAAAACCACAGTACCATGGGTCCGGACACTCAGGGTCAGGGGAAAATCCAATATATATCTGGTGATATCTCGGGTGCTATTAGATACAGCGCAATAAACCGAAGTGAATTATCTGCAGGAGGCCCTGGCGCATGAATCTGGGCAGCGGGAACGACCTCGGACCACCAGGGGCCGAGAAAACCACAGTCTCATGGGACCGGACACTCAGGGTCAGGGGAAAATCCAATATATATCTGGTGATTTCTCGGGTGCTATTAGAGATAGCGCAATAAACCAAAGTGAATTATCTGCAGGAGGCCCTGGCGCATGCATATGTGCAGCGGGTACGACCTCGGACCACCACGGGCCGAGAAAACCACCGTCTCATGGGGCCGGACACTCAGGGTCAGGGAATAATCCAATATATATATCTGGTGATATCTCGGGTGCTATTACAGATAGCTTAATAAATCAAAGTGCATTGTCTGTAGGAGGCCCTCGCGCATGCATATGTGCAGCGGGAACGACCTCGGACCACCACGGGCCGAGAAAACCGCCGTCTCATGGGGCCGGACACTCAGGGTCAGGGAATAATCCAATATATATCTGGTGATATCTCGGGTGCTATTACAGATAGCGCAATAAATCAAAGTGCATTGTCTGTAGGAGGCCCTGGCGCATGAATCTGGGCAGCGGGAACGACCTCGGACCACCAGCGGCCGAGAAAACCACCGTCTCATGGGGCCGGACACTCAGGGTCATGGGAAAATCCAATATATATCTGGTGATATCTCGGGTGCTATTGGAGATAGCGCAATAAATCAAAGTGCATTGTCTGTAGGAGGCCCTTGCGCATGAATCTGTGCAGCAGGAACGACATCGGACCACCAGGGGCCGAGAAAACCACCGTCTCATGGGGCCGGACACTCAGGGTCAGGGGAAAATCCAATATATATCTGGTGATATCTCAGGTGCTATTACAGATAGCGCAATAAACCAAAGCGAATTATATGCAGGAGGCCCTGGCGCATGAATCTGAGCAGCGGGAACGACCTCGGACAACCAGGGGCCGAGAAAACCACCGACACATGGGGCCGGACACTCAGGGTCAGGGAAAAATCCAATATATATCCGGTGATACCTAGGGTGGTATTAGAGATAGCGCAATAAATCAAAGTGCATTGTCTGTAGGAGGCCCTAGCGCATGAATCTGGGCAGCGGGAACGACCTCGGACCACCAGGGGCCGAGAAAACCACCGTCTCATTGGGCCGGACACTCAGGGTCAGGGAAAAATCCAATATATATCTGGTGATATCTCGGGTGCAATTAGAGATAGCGCAATTAACCAAAGTGAATTATCTGCAGGAGGCCCTGGCGCATGAATCTGTGCAGCGGGAACGACCTCGGACCACCAGTGGCCGATAAAACCACCGTCTCATGGGGCCGGACACTCAGGGTCAGGGAAAAATCCAATATATATCTGGTGATATCTCGGGTGCTATTACAGATAGCACAATAAATGAAAGTGCATTGTCTGTAGGAGGCCCTGGCGCATGAATCTGTGCAGCGGGAACGACCTCGGACAACCAGGGGCCGAGAAAACCACCGACTCATGGGGCCGGATACGAAGGGTCAGGGTAAAATCAAATATATATCTGGTGATATCTCGGGAGCTATTAGAGATAGGGCAATAAATCAAAGTGCGTTGTCCGTAGGAGGCCCTGGCGCATGAATCGGTGCAGCAGGAACGACCTCGGACCACCAGGGGCCGAGAAAATTACAGATTTTCGGTATCCGTCGCCCAAGGTCACGTAAAAATCAAGCATATATCGGGTGATATCTCGCGTTCTATTAGAGATAGCTCCATAAATAAAAGCGCATTGTCTACAGGAAGCCCTGGCTCATGATTCTGTGCAGCGGGAACGACATCGGACCACCAGGGGCCGAGAAAACCACCGTCTCATGGGGCCGGACACTCAGGGTCAGGGAAATATCCAATATATATCTGGTGATATCTCAGGTGCTATTACAGATAGCGCAATAAACCAAAGTGAATTATCTGCAGGAGGCCCTGGCGCGTGCATCTGTGCAGCGGGAACGACCTCGGACCACCAGGGGCCGAGAAAACCAGCGTCTCTTAGGGCCGGACACTCAGGGTCATGTAAAAATCCAGCATATATCTGGTGATATCTCGGGTGCTATTAGAGATAGCGCGATAAATCAAAGTGCATTGTCTGCAGGAAGCCCTGGCGCATGTATCCGTGCAGCAGGAACGACCTCGGACCACCAGGGGCCGAGAAAACCACCGTCTCATTGGGCCGGACACTCAGGGTCAGGGAAAAATCCAATATATATCTGGTTATACCTCAGGTGCTATTACCTATAGCGCCATAAATCAAAGTGCATTGTCTGCAGGAAGCCCTGGCGCATGTATCCGTGCAGCAGGAACGACCTCGGACCACCAGGGGCCGAGAAAATTACACATATTCGGAATCCGTCACCCAAGGTCATGTAAAAATCCAGCATATATCTGGTGATATCTCGGGTGCTATTGCAGATAGCGCAATAAACCAAAGTGCTTTGTCTGAAGGAGGCCCTAGCGCATGAATCTGTGCAGCGGGATCGACCTCGGACCACCAGGGGCCGAGAAAACCACCGTCACATGGGGCCGGGCACTCAGGGTCAGGGAAAAATCCAATATATATCTGGTGATATCTCGGGTTCTATTACAGATAGCGCGATAAATCAAAGTGCATTGTCTGTAGGAGGCCCTGGCGCATGAATCCGTGCAGCGGGAACGACCTCGGACCACCAGGGGCCGAGAAAATCACCGTCTCATGGGGCCGGACACTCAGGTTCAGGGCAAAATCCAATATATATCTCATGATATCTCGGGTGCTAGTACAGATAGCGCGATATATCAAAGTGCATTGCCTGCAGGAGGCCCTAGCGCATGAATCGGTGCAGCGAGATCGACATCGGACCACCAGGGGCCGAGAGAACCAACGACACATGGGTCCGTGCACTCAGGGTCAGGGAAAAATCCAATATATATCTGGTGATATCTCGGGTCCTATTAGAGATAGCGAAATAAACCAAAGTGAATTATCTGCAGGAGGCCCTGGCGCATGCATATGTGCAGCGGGAACGACCTCGGGCCACCAGGGGCCGAGGAAACCACCGTCTCATGGGTCCGGACACTTAGGGTCAGGGAAAAATCCAATATATATCTGGTGATATCTCGGGTCCTATTAGAGGTAGCACAATAAACCTAAGTGAATTATCTGCAGGAGGCCCTGGCGCATGAATCCGTGCAGCGGGAACGACCTCGGACCACCAGGGGCCGAGAAAACCACCGTCTCATGGGTCCGGACACACAGGGTCAGGGGAAAATCCAGTATATATCTGGTGATATCTCGGGTGCTACTACAGATAGCGCAATAAATCAAAGTGCATTGTCTGTAGGAGGCCCAGGCGAATGAATCTGTGCAGCGGGAACGACCTCGGACCACCAGGGGCCGAGAAAACCACCGTCTCATGGGTCCGGACACTCAGGGTCAGGGGAATATCCAATATATATTTGGTTGTATCTCGGGTGCTATTACAGATAGCGCAATCAACCAAAGTGCATTGTCTGTAGGAGGCCCTGGCGCATGAATCTGGGCAGCGGGAACGACCTCGGACCACCAGGCGCCGAGAAAACCACCGTCTCATGGGGCCGGACACTCAGGGTCAGGGGAAAATCCAATATATATCTGGTGATATCTCGGGTGCTATTAGAGATAGCGCAATAAACCAAAGTGAATTATCTGCAGGAGGCCCTGGCGCGTGCATCTGTGCAGCGGGAACGACCTCGGACCACCAGGGGCCGAGAAAACCAGCGTCTCTTAGGGCCGGACACTCAGGGTCATGTAAAAATCCAATATATA
Organism: Nomia melanderi; assembly: GCF_051020985.1. NCBI lineage: Eukaryota > Metazoa > Arthropoda > Insecta > Hymenoptera > Halictidae > Nomia > Nomia melanderi. The sequence continues at coordinate 369,960 of NW_027475175.1, read as the reverse complement.
TCTGGTGATATCTCGGGTCCTATTAGAGATAGCGAAATAAACCAAAGTGAATTATCTGCAGGAGGCCCTGGCGCATGCATATGTGCAGCGGGAACGACCTCGGGCCACCAGGGGCCGAGGAAACCACCGTCTCATGGGTCCGGACACTTAGGGTCAGGGAAAAATCCAATATATATCTGGTGATATCTCGGGTCCTATTAGAGGTAGCACAATAAACCTAAGTGAATTATCTGCAGGAGGCCCTGGCGCATGAATCCGTGCAGCGGGAACGACCTCGGACCACCAGGGGCCGAGAAAACCACCGTCTCATGGGTCCGGACACACAGGGTCAGGGGAAAATCCAGTATATATCTGGTGATATCTCGGGTGCTACTACAGATAGCGCAATAAATCAAAGTGCATTGTCTGTAGCAGGCCCAGGCGAATGAATCTGTGCAGCGGGAACGACCTCGGACCACCAGGGGCCGAGAAAACCACCGTCTCATGGGTCCGGACACTCAGGGTCAGGGGAATATCCAATATATATTTGGTTGTATCTCGGGTGCTATTACAGATAGCGCAATCAACCAAAGTGCATTGTCTGTAGGAGGCCCTGGCGCATGAATCTGGGCAGCGGGAACGACCTCGGACCACCAGGCGCCGAGAAAACCACCGTCTCATGGGGCCGGACACTCAGGGTCAGGGGAAAATCCAATATATATCTGGTGATATCTCGGGTGCTATTAGAGATAGCGCAATAAACCAAAGTGAATTATCTGCAGGAGGCCCTGGCGCGTGCATCTGTGCAGCGGGAACGACCTCGGACCACCAGGGGCCGAGAAAACCAGCGTCTCTTAGGGCCGGACACTCAGGGTCATGTAAAAATCCAGCATATATCTGGTGATATCTCGCGTTCTATTAGAGATAGCTCCATAAATAAAAGCGCATTGTCTACAGGAAGCCCTGGCTCATGATTCTGTGCAGCGGGAACGACATCGGACCACCAGGGGCCGAGAAAACCACCGTCTCATGGGGCCGGACACTCAGGGTCAGGGAAATATCCAATATATATCTGGTGATATCTCAGGTGCTATTACAGATAGCGCAATAAACCAAAGTGAATTATCTGCAGGAGGCCCTGGCGCGTGCATCTGTGCAGCGGGAACGACCTCGGACCACCAGGGGCCGAGAAAACCAGCGTCTCTTAGGGCCGGACACTCAGGGTCATGTAAAAATCCAGCATATATCTGGTGATATCTCGGGTGCTATTAGAGATAGCGCGATAAATCAAAGTGCATTGTCTGCAGGAAGCCCTGGCGCATGTATCCGTGCAGCAGGAACGACCTCGGACCACCAGGGGCCGAGAAAACCACCGTCTCATGTGTCCGGACACTCAGGGTCAGGGGAAAATCCAATATATATCTGGTGATATCTCGGGTGCTATTACAGATAGCGCAATAAATCAAAGTGCATTGTCTGTAGGAGGCCCAGGCGAATGAATCTGGCCAGCAGGAACGACCTCGGACCACCAGGGGCCGAGAAAACCGCAGTCTCACGGGGCCGGACACTCAGGGTCATGGAAAAATCCAATATATATCTGGTGATATCTCGGGTGCTATTACAGATAGTGCAACGAATCGAAGTGCATTGTCTGTAGGAGGCCCTGGCGCATGAATCTGTGCAGCGGGAACGACCTCGGACCACCAGGGGCCGAGAAAACGGCAGTCTCACGGGGCCGGACACTCAGGGTCATGGAAAAATCCAATATATATCTGGTGATATCTCGGGTGCTATTAGATATAGCGCAATAAACCGAAGTGCATTGTCTGTAGGAGGCCCTGGCGCATGAATCTGTGCAGCGGGAACGACCTCGGACCACCAGGGGCCGAGAAAACCGCAGTCTCACGGGGCCGGACACTCAGGGTCAGGGAATAATCCAATATATATCTGGTGATATCTCGGGTGCCATTACAGATAGCTTAATAAATCAAAGTGCATTGTCTGTAGGAGGCCCTGGCGCATGAATCTGTGCAGCTCGAACGACCTCGGACCACCAGGGGCCGAGAAAACCACCGTCTCATATGGCCGGACACTCAGGGTCAGGGGAAAATCCAATATATATCTGGTGATATCTCGGGTGCTATTAGATATAGCGCAATAAACCAAAGTGAATTATCTGCAGGAGGCCCTGGCGCATGAATCTGTGCAGCGGGAACGACCTCGGACCACCACGGGCCGAGAAAACCACCGTCTCATGGGGCCGGACACTCATGGTCAGGGAATAATCCAATATATATCTGGTGATATCTCGGGTGCTATTACAGATAGCGCAATAAATCAAAGTGCATTGTCTGTAGGACGCCCAGGCGCATGAATCTGTGCAGCTCGAACGACCTCGGAACACCAGGAGCCGAGAAAACCACCGTCTCATGGGGCCGGAAACTCAGGGTCAGGGGAAAATCCAATATATATCTGGCGATATCTCGGGTGCGATTAGAGATAGCGCAATAAATCAAAGTGCATTGCCTGTAGGAAGCCCTAGCGCATGAATCTGGCCAGCGGGAACGAGATCGGAACACCAGGGGCCGAGAAAATTACAGATTTTCGGTATCCGTCACCCAAAGTCATGTAAAAATACAGCATATATATGGAGCTTTCTCGGGTGCTATTACAGATAGCGCAATGAATCAAAGTACATTGTCTGTAGGAGGCCCTGGCGCATGAATCTGGCCAGCGGGAACGACCTCGGACCACCAGGGGCCGAGAAAACCGCAGTCTCACGGGGCCGGACACTCAGGGTCAGGGGAAAATCCAATATATATCTGGTTATATCTCGGGTGCTATTAGAGCTAGCGCTATAAACCAAAGTGAATTATCTATAGGAGGCCCTGGTGCATGAATTTGTGCAGCTGGAACGACCTCGGACCACCAGGGGCCGAGAAAACCGCAGTCTCACGGGGCCGGACACTCAGGGTCAGGGGAAAATCCAATATATATCTGGTGATATCTCGGGTGCTATTAGAGATAGCGCAATAAACCAAAGTGCATTGTCTGTGGGAGGCCCAGGTGCATGAATCTGTGCAGCGGGAACGACCTCGGACCACCAGGGGCCGAGAAAACCACCGTCTCATGGGGCCGGACACTCATGGTCGGGGAAAAATCCAATATGTATCTGGTGATATCTCGGGTGCTATTACAGATAGCGCAATAAACCAAAGTGAATTGTCTGCAGGAAACCCTGGCGCATGAATCTGTTCAGCGGGATCGAACTCGGACCACGAGGGACCGAGAAAACCATCGACACATGGGGCCGGACTGTCAGGGTCAGGGAAAAATCCAATATATATCTGGTGATATCTCTTGTGCTATTACAGATAGCGCAATAAACAAAAGTGAATTATCTGCAGGAGGCCCTGGTGCATGAATCTGTGCAGCGGGAACGACCTCGGATCACCAGGGTCCGAGAAAACCACCGTCTCATGGCGCCGGACACTCAGGGTCGGGGAAAAATCCAATATATATCTGGTGATATCTCGGGTGCTATTAGAGATAGCGCAATAAATCAAAGTGCATTTTCTGTAGGAGGCACTGGCGAATGAATCTGTGCAGCGGGAACGACCTCGGATCACCAGGGTCCGAGAAAACCACCGTCTCATGGCGCCGGACACTCAGGGTCGGTTGAAAAATTCAATACATATCTGGCGATATCTCGGGTGCTCTTACAGATAGCGCACTAAACTAAAGTGAATAATCTGCAGCGGACCCTGGCGCATGAATCTGTGCAGCGGGAACGACCTCGGACCACCAGCGGCCGAGAAAACCACCGTAACATGGGGCCGGACACCCAAGGTTATGTAAAAACCCAGGATGTATCTGATGATATTTCGGGTGCTATTAGAGATAGCGCAATAAATCAAAGTGCATTGCCTGCAGGAAGCCCTGGCGCATGATTCTGTGCAGCGGGAACGACCTCGGACCAGCTGGGGCCGAGAAAACCACAGTCTCATGGGGACGGACACTCAGGGTCAGGGGTAAATCCAATATATATCTTGTGATATCTCGGGTGCTATTAGACATAGCGCAATAAGCCAAAGGGTATTATCTGCAGGAGGCCCTGGAGCATGCATCTCTGCAGCGGGAACGACCTAGGACCACCAGGGGCCGAGAAAACCACCGTCTCATGGGGCCGGACACTCAGGGTCAGGGAAAAATCCAATATATATCTGGTGATATCTCGGGTGCTATTACAGATAGCGCAATAAATCAAAGTGCATTGTCTGGAGGAGGCCCTGCCGCATGAATCTGGGCAGCGGGATCGACCTCGGACCACCAGGGGCCGAGAAAACCACAGTACCATGGGTCCGGACACTCAGGGTCAGGGGAAAATCCAATATATATCTGGTGACATCTCTTGTGCTATTACAGATAGCGCAATAAACCAAAGTGAATTATCTGCAGGAGGCCCTGGTGCATGAATCTGTGCAGCGGGAACGACCTCGGATCACCAGGGTCCGAGAAAACCAGCGTCTCACGGCGCCGGACACTCAGGGTCGGTTGAAAAATTCAATATATATCTGGTGATATCTCGGGTGCTATTAGAGATAACGCAATAAACCAATGTGAATTACCTGCAGGAGGCCCTGGCGCATGAATCTGTGCAGCGGGAACGACCTCGGACCACCAGGGGCCGAGAAAACCGCAGTCTCACGGGGCCGGACACTCAGGGTCATGGAAAAATCCAATATATATCTGGTGATATCTCGGGTGCTATTACAGGTAGCGCAATAAATCAAAGTGCATTGTCTGTAGGAGGCCCAGGCGAATGAATCTGTGCAGCGGGAACGACCTCGGACCACCAGGGGCCGAGAAAATCATCGTCTCATGGAGTCGGACACTCAGGGTGAGGGAAAAATCCAGTATATATCTGGTGATATCTCGGGTGCTATTGCAGATAGCGCAATAAATCAAAGTGCATTGTCTGTAGGAGGCCCAGGCGAATGAATCTGTGCAGCGGGAACGACCTCGGACCACCAGGGGCCGAGAAAACCACCGTCTTATGGGTCCGGACACAGAGGGTCAGGGGAAATTCCAGTATATATCTGGTGATATCTCGGGTGCTATTACAGATAGCGCAATAAATCAAAGTGCGTTGTCTGTAGGAGGCCCAGGCGAATGAATCTGGCCGGCAGGAACGACCTCCGTCCACCAGGGGCCGAGAAAACCACCGTCTCATGGGTCCGGACACTCAGGGTCAGGGGAAAATCCAATATATATCTGGTGATATCTCTTGTGCTATTACAGATAGCGCAATAAACCAAAGTGCATTGTCTGTAGGAGGCCCTGGCGCATGTATCTGGCCAGCGGGAACGACCTCGGACCACCAGGGGCCGAGAAAACCACCGTCTCATGTGTCCGGACACTCAGGGTCAGGGGAAAATCCAATATATATCTGGTGATATCTCGGGTGCTATTACAGATAGCGCAATAAATCAAAGTGCATTGTCTGTAGGAGGCCCAGGCGAATGAATCTGGCCAGCAGGAACGACCTCGGACCACCAGGGGCCGAGAAAACCGCAGTCTCACGGGGCCGGACACTCAGGGTCATGGAAAAATCCAATATATATCTGGTGATATCTCGGGTGCTATTACAGATAGTGCAACGAATCGAAGTGCATTGTCTGTAGGAGGCCCTGGCGCATGAATCTGTGCAGCGGGAACGACCTCGGACCACCAGGGGCCGAGAAAACGGCAGTCTCACGGGGCCGGACACTCAGGGTCATGGAAAAATCCAATATATATCTGGTGATATCTCGGGTGCTATTAGATATAGCGCAATAAATCAAAGTGCATTGTCTGCAGGAGGCCCTGGCGCATGAATCTGTGCAGCAGGAACGACCTCGGACCACCAGAGGCCGAGAAAACCACCCTCTCATTGGGCCGGACACTCAGGGTCGGGGAAAAATCCAATATGTATCTGGTGATATCTCGGGTGCTATTACAGATAGCGCAATAAACCAAAGTGAATTGTCTGCAGGAAACCCTGGCGCATGAATCTGTTCAGCGGGATATAACTCGGACCACGAGGGACCGAGAAAACCATCGTCACATGGGGCCGGACTGTCAGGGTCAGGGAAAAATCCAATACATATCTGGTGATATCTCTTGTGCTATTACAGATAGCGCAATAAACCAAAGTGAATTGTCTGCAGGAAACCCTGGCGCATGAATCTGTTCAGCGGGATCGAACTCAGACCACGAGGGACCGAGAAAACCATCGACACATGGGGCCGGACTGTCAGGGTCAGGGAAAAATCCGATATATATCTGGTGACATCTCTTGTGCTATTACAGATAGCGCAATAAACCAAAGTGCATTGTCTGTAGGAGGCACTGGCGAATGAATCTGTGCAGCAGGAACGACCTCGGACCACTAGGGGCCGAGAAAACCACCGTCTCATGGGGCCGGACACTCAGGGTCACGGAAAAATCCAATATATATCTGGTGATATCTCGGGTGCTATTACAGATAGCACAATAAATCAAAGTGCATTGTCTGTAGGAGGCCCTGGCGCATGAATCTGTGCAGCTCGAACGACCTCGGACCACCAGGGGCCGAGAAAACCACAGTCTCATGGAGCCGGACACTCAGGGTCAGGGGAAAATTCAATATATATCTGGTGATATCTCGGGTGCTATTAGAGATAGCGCAATAAATCAAAGTGCATTGTCTGTAGGAGGCACTGCCGAATGAATCTGTGCCGCAGGAACGACCTCGGACAACCAGTGGCCGAGAAAATCACCGTCTCATGGAGCCGGACACTCAGGGTCAGGGAAAAATCCAATATATATGTGGTGATATCTCGGGTGCTATTACAGATAGCGCAATAAACCAAAGTGCATTGTCTGTAGGAGGCCCAGGCGAATGAATCTGTGCCGTAGGAACGACCTCGGACCACCAGTGGCCGAGAAAATTACAGATATTCGGAATCCGTCACCCAAGGTCATGTAAAAATCCAGCAAATATCTGGTGATATCTCGGGTGCTATTAGAGATAGCGCAATAAACCAAAGTGAATTGTCTGCAGGAAACCCTGGCGCATGAATCTGTTCAGCGGGATCGAACTCGGACCACGAGGGACCGAGAAAACCATCGACACATGGGGCCGGACTGTCAGGGTCAGGGAAAAATCCGATATATATCTGGTGACATCTCTTGTGCTATTACAGATAGCGCAATAAACCAAAGTGAATTATCTGCAGGAGGCCCTGGTGCATGAATCTGTGCAGCGGGAACGACCTCGGATCACCAGGGTCCGAGAAAACCAGCGTCTCACGGCGCCGGACACTCAGGGTCGGTTGAAAAATTCAATATATATCTGGTGATATCTCGGGTGCTATTAGAGATAACGCAATAAACCAATGTGAATTACCTGCAGGAGGCCCTGGCGCATGAATCTGTGCAGCGGGAACGACCTCGGACCACCAGGGGCCGAGAAAACCGCAGTCTCACGGGGCCGGACACTCAGGGTCATGGAAAAATCCAATATATATCTGGTGATATCTCGGGTGCTATTAGATATAGCGCAATAAATCAAAGTGCATTGTCTGCAGGAGGCCCTGGTGCATGAATCTGTGCAGCGAGAACGACCTCGGACCACCAGAGGCCGAGAAAACCACCCTCTCATTGGGCCGGACACTCAGTGTCGGGGAAAAATCCAATATGTATCTGGTGATATCTCGGGTGCTATTACAGATAGCGCAATAAATCAAAGTGCATTGTCTGTAGGAGGCCCAGGCGAATGAATCTGTGCAGCGGGAACGACCTCGGACCACCAGGGGCCGAGAAAACCACCGTCTCATGGGTCCGGACACACAGGGTCAGGGGAAAATCCAGTATATATCTGGTGATATCTCGGGTGCTATTACAGATAGCGCAATAAATCAATGTGCGTTGTCTGTAGGAGGACCAGGCGAATGAATCTGGCCGGCAGGAACGACCTCCGACCACCAGGGGCCGAGAAAACCACCGTCTCATGGGTCCGGACACTCAGGGTCAGGGGAAAATCCAATATATATCTGGTGATATCTCGGGTGCTATTACAGATAGTGCAACGAATCAAAGTGCATTGTCTGTAGGAGGCCCTGGCGCATGAATCTGTGCAGCGGGAACGACCTCGGACCACCAGGGGCCGAGAAAATCACCGTCTCATGGAGCCGGACAACTCAGGGTCAGGGAAAAATCCAATATATATCTGGTGATATCTCGGGTGCTATTACAGATAGCGCAATAAACCAAAGTGCATTGTCTGTAGGAGGCCCAGGCGAATGAATCTGTGCCGTAGGAACGACCTCGGACCACCAGTGGCCGAGAAAATTACAGATATTCGGAATCCGTCACCCAAGGTCATGTAAAAATCCAGCAAATATCTGGTGATATCTCGGGTGCTATTAGAGATAGCGCAATAAACCAAAGTGAATTGTCTGCAGGAAACCCTGGCGCATGAATCTGTTCAGCGGGATCGAACTCGGACCACGAGGGACCGAGAAAACCATCGACACATGGGGCCGGACTGTCAGGGTCAGGGAAAAATCCGATATATATCTGGTGACATCTCTTGTGCTATTACAGATAGCGCAATAAACCAAAGTGAATTATCTGCAGGAGGCCCTGGTGCATGAATCTGTGCAGCGGGAATGACCTCGGATCACCAGGGTCCGAGAAAACCAGCGTCTCACGGCGCCGGACACTCAGGGTCGGTTGAAAAATTCAATATATATCTGGTGATATCTCGGGTGCTATTAGAGATAACGCAATAAACCAATGTGAATTACCTGCAGGAGGCCCTGGCGCATGAATCTGTGCAGCGGGAACGACCTCAGACCACCAGGGGCCGAGAAAACCGCAGTCTCACGGGGCCGGACACTCAGGGTCATGGAAAAATCCAATATATATCTGGTGATATCTCGGGTGCTATTAGATATAGCGCAATAAATCAAAGTGCATTGTCTGCAGGAGGCCCTGGCGCATGAATCTGTGCAGCGGGAACGACATCGGACCACCAGAGGCCGAGAAAACCACCCTCTCATTGGGCCGGACACTCAGGGTCGGGGAAAAATCCAATATGTATCTGGTGATATCTCGGGTGCTATTACAGATAGCGCAATAAACCAAAGTGAATTGTCTGCAGGAAACCCCGGCGCATGAATCTGTTCAGCGGGATATAACTCGGACCACGAGGGACCGAGAAAACCATCGACACATGGGGCCGGACTGTCAGGGTCAGGGAAAAATCCAATATATATCTGGTGATATCTCTTGTGCTATTACAGATAGCGCAATAAACCAAAGTGAATTATCTGCAGGAGGCCCTGGCGCATGAATCTGTGCAGCAGGAACGACCTCGGACCGCCAGGGGCCGAGAAAACCACCGTCTCATGGGTCCGGACACTCAGGGTCAGGGGAAAATCCAATATATATCTGGTGATATCTCGGGTGCTATTACAGATAGCGCAATAAATCAAAGTGCATTGTCTGTAGGAGGCCCAGGCGAATGAATCTGTGCAGCAGGAACGACCTCCGACCACCAGGGGCCGAGAAAATCACCGTCTGATGGAGCCGGACACTCAGGGTCAGGGAAAAATCCAATATATATCTGGTGATATCTCGGGTGCTATTACAGATAGCGCAATAAATCAAAGTGCATTGTCTGTAGGAGGCCCAGGAGAATGAATCTGTGCAGCGGGAACGACCTCGGACCACGAGGGGCCGAGAAAACCACCGTCTCATGGGTCCGGACACTCAGGATCAGGGGAAAATTCAATATATATCTGGTGATATCTCGGGTGCTATTAGAGATAGCGCAATAAATCAAAGTGCATTGTCTGTAGGAGGCACTGCCGAATGAATCTGTGCCGCAGGAACGACCTCGGACAACCAGTGGCCGAGAAAATCACCGTCTCATGGAGCCGGACACTCAGGGTCAGGGAGAAATCCAATATATATCTGGTGATATCTCGGGTGCTATTACAGATAGCGCAATAAACCAAAGTGCATTGTCTGTAGGAGGCCCAGGCGAATGAATCTGTGCCGTAGGAACGACCTCGGACCACCAGTGGCCGAGAAAATTACAGATATTCGGAATCCGTCACCCAAGGTCATGTAAAAATCCAGCAAATATCTGGTGATATCTCGGGTGCTATTAGAGATAGCGCAATAAACCAAAGTGAATTATCTGCAGGAGGCCCTGGTGCATGAATCTGTGCAGCGGGAACGACCTCGGATCACCAGGGTCCGAGAAAACCAGCGTCTCACGGCGCCGGACACTCAGGGTCGGTTGAAAAATTCAATATATATCTGGTGATATCTCGGGTGCTATTAGAGATAACGCAATAAACCAATGTGAATTACCTGCAGGAGGCCCTGGCGAATGAATCTGTGCAGCGGGAACGACCTCGGACCACCAGGGGCAGAGAAAACCACCGTCTCATGGGTCCGGACACTCAGTGTCAGGGGAAAATCCAATATATATCTGGTGATATCTCGGGTGCTATTACAGATAGCGCAATAATTCAAAGTGCATTCTCTGTAGGAGGCCCAGGCGAATGAATCTGGCCAGCAGGAACGACCTCGGACCACCAGGGGCCGAGAAAGTCACCGTCTCATGGAGTCGGACACTCAGGGTGAGGGAAAAATCCAATATATATCTGGTGATATCTCGGGTGCTATTACAGATAGCGCAATAAATCAAAGTGCATTGTCTGTAGGAGGCCCAGGCGAATGAATCTGTGCAGCGGGAACGACCTCGGACCACCAGGGGCCGAGAAAACCACCGTCTCATGGGTCCGGACACACAGGGTCAGGGGAAAATCCAGTATATATCTGGTGATATCTCGGGTCCTATTACAGATAGCGCAATAAATCAATGTGCGTTGTCTGTAGGAGGACCAGGCGAATGAATCTGGCCGGCAGGAACGACCTCCGACCACCAGGGGCCGAGAAAACCACCGTCTCATGGGTCCGGACACTCAGGGTCAGGGGAAAATCCAATATATATCTGGTGATATCTCTTGTGCTATTACAGATAGCGCAATAAACCAAAGTGCATTGTCTGTAGGAGGCCCTGGCACATGTATCTGGCCAGCGGGAACGACCTCGGACCAACAGGGGCCGAGAAAACCACCGTCTCATGGGTCCGGACACTCAGGGTCTGGGGAAAATCCAATATATATCTGGTGATATCTCGGGTGCTATTACAGATAGCGCAATAAATCAAAGTGCATTGTCTGTAGGAGGCCCAGGCGAATGAATCTGGCCAGCAGGAACGACCTCGGACCACCAGGGGCCGAGAAAACCGCAGTCTCACGGGGCCGGACTCTCAGGGTCATGGAAAAATCCAATATATATCTGGTGATATCTCGGGTGCTATTACAGATAGTGCAACGAATCGAAGTGCATTGTCTGTAGGAGGCCCTGGCGCATGAATCTGTGCAGCGGGAACGACCTCGGACCAACAGAGGCCGAGAAAACCACCCTCTCATTGGGCCGGACACTCAGGGTCGGGGAAAAATCCAATATGTATCTGGTGATATGTCGGGTGCTATTACAGATAGCGCAATAAACCAAAGTGAATTGTCTGCAGGAAACCCCGGCGCAAGAATCTGTTCAGCGGGATATAACTCGGACCACGAGGGACCGAGAAAACCATCGACACATGGGGCCGGACTGTCAGGGTCAGGGAAAAATCCAATATATATCTGGTGATATCTCTTGTGCTATTACAGATAGCGCAATAAACCAAAGTGAATTATCTGCAGGAGGCCCTGGTGCATGAATCCGTGCAGCGGGAACGACCTCGGACCACCAGGGGCCGAGAAAACCACCGTCTCATGGGTCCGGACACACAGGGTCTGGGGAAAATCAAATATATATCTGGTGATATCTCGGGTACTATTACAGATAGCGCAATAAATCAAAGTGAATTATCTGCAGGAGGCCCTGGCGCATGCATCTGTGCAGCGGGAACGACCTCCGACCACCAGGGGCCGAGACAACCACCGTCTCATGGGGCCGGACACTCAGGGTCAGGGAAAAATTCAATATATATCTGGTGATATCTCGGGTGCTATTACAGATAGCGAAATAAATCAATGTGCATTCTCTGTAGGAGGCCCAGGCGCATGAATTTGTGCAGCCGGAACGACCTCGGACCACCAGGGGCCGAGAAAACCACAGTCTCATGGGTCCAGACACTCAGGGTCTGGGGAAAATTCAATATATATCTGGTGATATCTCGGGTGCTATTAGAGATAGCGCAATAAACGAGAGTGAATTATCTGCAGGAGGCTCTGGCGCATGTATCTGTGCAGCGGGAACGACCTCGGACCGCCAGGGGCCGAGAAAACCACCGTCTCATGGGGCCGGACACTCAGGGTCAGGGAAAAATCCAATATATATCTGGTGATATCTCGGGTGCTATTACAGATAGCGCAACAAATCAAAGTGCATTGTCTGTAGGAGGCCCTGGCGCATGAATCCGTGCAGCGGGAAGGACCTCGGACCGCCAGGGGCCGAGAAAACCACCGTCTCATGGGGCCGGACACTCAGGGTCAGGGAAAAATCCAATATATATCTGGTGATATCTCGGGTGCTATTACAGATAGCGCAACAAATCAAAGTGCATTGTCTGTAGGAGGCCCTGGCGCATGAATCTGGGCAGCGGGAACGTCCTCGGACCACCAGGGGCCGAGAAAACCACCGACACATGGCGCCGGACACCCAAGGTCATGTAAATACCCAGGATGTATCTGATGATATCTCCGGTGCTATTAGAGATAGCCCAATAAATCAAAGTGCATTGTCTGTAGGAGGCCCTGGCGCATGAATTTGTGCAGCGGGAAGGACCTCGGACCACCAGGGGCCGAGAAAACCACCGTCACATAGGGCCGGACAGTCAGGGTCAGGGAAAAATCCAATATATATGTGGTGATATCTCGGGTGCTATTACAGATAGCGCAATAAATCAAAGTGCATTGTCTGTAGGAGGCACTGGCGAATGAATCTGTGCCGCAGGAACGATCTCGGACCACCAGTGGCCGAGAAAATTACAGATATTCGGAATCCGTCGCCCAAGGACATGTAAAAATCCAGCATATATCTGGTGATATCTCGGGTGCTATTACAGATAGCGCAATAAACCAAAGTGAATTATCTGCAGGGGGCCCTGGCGAATGAATCTGTGCAGCGGGAACGACCTCAGACCACCAGGGGCCGAGAAAACCACCGTCTCATGGGTCCGGACACTCAGGGTCAGGGGAAAATCCAATATATATCTGGTGATATCTCGGGTGCTATTACACATAGCGCAATAAACCAAAGTGCATTGTCTGTAGGAGGCCCTGGCGCATGAATCTGGACAGCGGGAACGACCTCGGACCACCAGGGGCCGAGAAAACCACCGTCTCATGGGTCCGGACACACAGGGTCTGGGGAAAATCAAATATATATCTGGTGATATCTCGGGTACTATTACAGATAGCGCAATAAATCAAAGTGCATTGTCTGTAGGAGGCCCTGGCGCATGAATCTGGCCAGCGGGAACGACCTCGGACCACCAGGGGCCGAGAAAACCACCGTCTCATGGGGCCGGACACTCAGGGTCAGGGAAAAATCCAAATATATCTGGTGATATCTCGGGTGCTGTTACAGATAGCGCAATAAATCATAGTGCATTGTCTGTAGGAGGCCCTGGCGCATGAATCTGGCCAGCGGGAACGACCTCGGACCACCAGGGGCCGAGAAAACCACCGTCTCATGGGGCCGGACACCCAGGGTCAGGGGAAAAGCCAATGAATATCTGGTGATATCTCGGGTGCTATTAGAGATAGCGCAATAAACCAAAGTGAATTATCTGCACGAGGCCCTGGCGCATGCATCTGTGCAGCGGGAACGACGTCGGACCACCAGGGGCCGAGAAAACAACCGTCTCATGGGGCCGGACACTCAGGGTCAGGGAAAAATCCAATATATATCTGGTGATATCTTGGGTGCTATTACAGATAGCGCAATAAACCAAAGTGCATTGTCTGTAGGAGGCCCTGGCGCATGCATCTGTGCAGCGGGAACGACCTCCGACCACCAGGGGCCGACACAACCACCGTCTCATGGGGCCGGACACTCAGGGTCAGGGAAAAATCCAAATATATCTGGTGATATCTCGGGTGCTGTTACAGATAGCGCAATAAATCATAGTGCATTGTCTGTAGGAGGCCCTGGCGCATGAATCTGGCCAGCGGGAACGACCTCGGACCACCAGGGGCCGAGAAAACCACCGTCTCATGGGGCCGGACACTCAGGGTAAGGGGAAAAGCCAATAAATATCTGGTGATATCTCGGGTGCTATTAGAGATAGCGCAATAAACCAAAGTGAATTATCTGTAGGAGGCCCTGGCGCATGCATCTGTGCAGCGGAAACGACGTCGGACCACCAGGGGCCGAGAAAACAACCGTCTCATGGGGCCGGACACTCAGGGTCAGGGAAAAATCCAATATATATCTGGTGATATCTTGGGTGCTGTTAGAGATAGCGCAATAAACCAAAGTGAATTATCTGCAGGAAGCCCTGGCGCATGCATCTGTGCAGCGGGAACGACCTTCGACCACCAGGGGAAGAGAAAACCACCGTCTCATGGGGCCGGACATTCAGTGTCAGGGAAAAATCCAATATATATCTGGTGATATCTCGGGTGCTATTACAGATAGCGCAATAAATCAAAGTGCATTGTCTGTAGGAGGCCCTGGCGCATGAATCTGGCCAGCGGGAACGACCTCGGACCGCCAGGGGCCGAGAAAACCACCGTCTCATGGGGCCGGACACTCAGGGTCAGGGGAAAAGCCAATAAATATCTGGTGATATCTCGGGTGCTATTAGAGATAGCGCAATAAACCAAAGTGAATTATCTGCAGGAGGCCCTGGCGCATGAATCTGTGCAGCGGGATCGACCTCGGGCCACCAGGGGCCGAGACAATCACCGTCTCATGGGGCCGGACACTCAGGGTCAGGGAAAAATCCAAAATGTATCTGGTGATATCTCGGGTGCTATTACAGATAGCGCAATAAACCAAAGTGCATTGTCTGTAGGAGGCCCTGGCGCATGCATCTGTGCAGCGGGAACGACCTCCGACCACCAGGGGCCGACACAACCACCGTCTCATGGGGCAGGACACTCAGGGTCAGGGGAAAATCCAATATATATCTGGTGATATCTCGGGTGCTCTTACAGACAGCGCAGTAAATCAAAGTGCATTGTCTGAAGGAGGCCCTAGGGCATGAATCTGTGCAGCGGGATCGACCTCGGACTACCAGGAGCCGAGAAAACCACCGACACATGGGGCCGGACAATCAGGGTCGGGGAAAAATTCAATATATATCTGGTGATATGTCGGGTGCTATTAGAGGTAGAGAAATAAATCAAAGTGAATTATCTATAGGAGGCCCTGGCGCATGAATCTGTGCAGCGGGAACGACCTCGGGCCACCAAGGCCCGAGAAAACCACCGTCTCATGGGGCCGGACACTCAGGGTCAGGGGAAAAGCCAATAAATATCTGGTTATATCTCGGGTGCTATTAGAGATAGCGCAATAAACCAAAGTGAATTATCTGCAGGAGGCCCTGGCGCATGCATCTGTGCAGCGGGAACGACCTTCGACCACCAGGGGCCGACACAACCACCGTCTCATGGGGCCGGACACTCAGTGTCAGGGATAAATCCGATATATATCTGGTGATGTCTCGGGTGCTATTACAGATAGCCCAATAAATCAATGTGCATTTTCTGTAGGAGGCCCTGGCGCATGAATCTGTGCAGCGGGAACGACCTCGGACCACCAGGGGCCGAGAAAACCACAGTCTGATGGGGCCGGACACTCAGGGTCTGGGGAAAATTCAATATATATCTGGTGATATCTCGGGTGCTATTACAGATAGCGCAATAAATCAAAGTGCATTGTCTGTAGGAGGCCCTGGCGCATGAATCTGGCCAGCGGGAACGACCTCGGACCACCAGGGGCCGAGAAAACCACAGTCTCATGGGGCCGGACATTCAGTGTCAGGGAAAACTCCAATATATATCTGGTGATATCTCGGGTGCTATTACAGATAGCGCAATAAATCAAAGTGCATTGTCTGTAGGAGGACCTGGCGCATGAATCTGTGCAGCGGGAACGACCTCGGACCACCAGGGGCCGAGAAAACCACCGTCTCATGGGGCCGGACACTCAGGGTCAGGGAAAGATCCAAAATGTATCTGGTGATATCTCGGGTGCTATTACAGATAGCGCAATAAACCAAAGTGCATTGTCTGTAGGAGGCCCTGGCGCATGCATCTGTGCAGCGGGAACGACCTCCGACCACCAGGGGCCGACACAACCACCGTCTCATGGGGCCGGACACTCAGGGTCAGGGGAAAATCCAATATATATCTGGTGATATCTCGGGTGCTCTTACATACAGCGCAGTAAATCAAAGTGCATTGTCTGAAGGAGGCCCTGGGGCATGAATCTGTGCAGCGGGATCGACCTCGGACTACCAGGAGCCGAGAAAACCACCGACACATTGGGCCGGACACTCAGGGTCGGGGAAAAATTCAATATATATGTGGTGATATGTCGGGTGCTATTAGAGGTAGAGAAATAAATCAAAGTGAATTATCTATAGGAGGCCCTGGGGCATGAATCTGTGCAGCGGGAACGACCTCGGACCAGCAGGGGTCGAGAAAACCACCGTCTCATGGGGCCGGACATTCAGTGTCAGGGAAAAATCCAATATATATCTGGTGATATCTCGGGTGCTATTACAGATAGCCCAATAAATCAATGTGCATTTTCTGTAGGAGGCCCTGGCGCATGAATCTGGCCAGCGGTAACGACCTCGGACCACCAGGGGCCGAGAAAACCACCGTCTCATGGGGCCGGACATTCAGTGTCAGGGAAAAATCCAATATATATCTGGTGATATCTCGGGTGCTATTACAGATAGCGCAATAAATCAAAGTGCATTGTCTGTAGGAGGCCCTGGCGCATGAATCTGGCCAGCGGGAACGACCTCGGACCACCAGGGGCCGAGAAAACCACCGTCTCATGGGGCCGGACACTCAGGGTAAGGGGAAAAGCCAATAAATATCTGGTGATATCTCGGGTGCTATTAGAGATAGCGCAATAAACCAAAGTGAATTATCTGCAGGAGGCCCTGGCGCATGCATCTGTGCAGCGGGAACGACGTCGGACCACCAGGGGCCGAGAAAACAACCGTCTCATGGGGCCGGACACTCAGGGTCAGGGAAAAATCCGATATATATCTCTTGATATCCCGGGTGCTATTACAGATAGCCCAATAAATCAATGTGCATTTTCTGTAGGAGGCCCTGACGCATGAATCTGTGCAGCGGGAACGACCTCGGACCACCAGGGGCCGAGAAAACCACAGTCTCATGGGGCCGGACACTCAGGGTCTGGGGAAAATTCAATATATATCTGGTGATATCTCGGGTGCTACTAGAGATAGCGCAAGAAACCAAAGTGAATTATCTGCAGGAGGCTCTGGCGCATGAATCTGTGCAGCGGGAACGACCTCGGACCACCAGGGGCCGAGAAAACCACCGTCTCATGGGGCCGGACACTCAAGGTCATGTAATAATCTAGCATATATCTGGTGATATGTCGGGTGCTATTAGAGATAGCGCAATAAACCAAAGTGAATTACCTGCAAGAGGCCCTGGCGCATGAATCTGTGCAGCGGGAACGACCTTGGATCACCAGGGGAAGAGAAAACCACCGTCTCATGGGGCCGGACATTCAGTGTCAGGGAAAAATCCAATATATATCTGGTGATATCTCGGGTGCTATTACAGATAGCGCAATAAATCAAAGTGCATTGTCTGTAGGAGGCCCTGGCGCATGAATCTGGCCAGCGGGATCGACCTCGGACCGCCAGGGGCCGAGAAAACCACCGTCTCATGGGGCCGGACACTCAGGGTCAGGGGAAAAGCCAATAAATATCTGGTGATATCTCGGGTGCTATTAGAGATAGCGCAATAAACTAAAGTGAATTATCTGCAGGAGGCCCTGGCGCATGCATCTGTGCAGCGGGAACGACCTTCGACCACCAGGGGCCGACACAACCACCGTCTAATGGGGCCGGACACTCAGTGTCAGGGAAAAATCCGATATATATCTGGTGATATCTCGGGTGCTATTACAGATAGCCCAATAAATCAATGTGCATTTTCTGTAGGAGGCCCTGGCGCATGAATCTGTGCAGCGGGAACGACCTCGGACCACCAGGGGCCGAGAAAACCACAGTCTGATGGGGCCGGACACTCAGGGTCTGGGGAAAATTCAATATATATCTGGTGATATCTCGGGTGCTATTACAGATAGCGCAATAAATCAAAGTGCATTGTCTGTAGGAGGCCCTGGCGCATGAATCTGGCCAGCGGGAACGACCTCGGACCACCAGGGGCCGAGAAAACCACCGACACATGGGGCCGGACACTCAGGGTCGGGGAAAAATTCAATATATATCTGGTGATATGTCGGGTGCTATTAGAGGTAGAGAAATAAATCAAAGTGCATTGTCTGTAGGAGGACCTGGCGCATGAATCTGTGCAGCGGGAACGACCTCGGACCACCAGGGGCCGAGAAAACCACCGTCTCAAGGGGCCGGACACTCAGGGTCAGGGGAAAAGCCAATAAATATCTGGTGATATCTCGGGTGCTGTTAGAGATAGCGCAATAAACCAAAGTGAATTATCTGCAGGAAGCCCTGGCGCATGCATCTGTGCAGCGGGAACGACCTTCGACCACCAGGGGCCGACACAACCACCGTCTCATGGGGCCGGACACTCAGTGTCAGGGAAAAATCCGATATATATCTGGTGATATCTCGGGTGCTATTACAGATAGCCCAATAAATCAATGTGCATTTTCTGTAGGAGGCCCTGGCGCATGAATCTGTGCAGCGGGAACGACCTCGGACCACCAGGGGCCGAGAAAACCACAGTCTGATGGGGCCAGACACTCAGGGTCTGGGGAAAATTCAATATATATCTGGTGATATCTCGGGTGCTACTAGAGATAGCGCAAGAAACCAATGTGAATTATCTGCAGGAGGCTCTGGCGCATGAATCTGTGCAGCGGGAACTACCTCGGACCACCAGGGGCCGAGAAAACCACCGTCTCATGGGGCCGGACACTCAGGGTCATGTAATAATGTAGCATATATCTGGTGATATGTCGGGTGCTATTAGAGATAGCGCAATAAACCAAAGTGAATTATCTGCAAGAGGCCCTGGCGCATGAATCTGTGCAGCGGGAACGACCTTGGACCACCAGGGGCCGAGAAAACCACCGTCTCATGGGGCCGGACACTCAGGGTCAGGGAAAAATCCAAAATGTATCTGGTGATATCTCGGGTGCTATTACAGATAGCGCAATAAACCAAAGTGCATTGTCTGTAGGAGGCCCTGGCGCATGCATCTGTGCAGCGGGAACGACCTCCGACCACCAGGGGCCGACACAACCACCGTCTCATGGGGCCGGACACTCAGTGTCTGGGAAAAATCCGATATATATCTGGTGATATCTCGGGTGCTATTACAGATAGCCCAATAAATCAATGTGCATTTTCTGTAGGAGGCCCTGGCGCATGAATCAGTGCAGCGGGAACGACCTCGGACCACCAGGGGCCGACAAAACCACAGTCTCATGGGGCCGGACACTCAGGGTCATGTATAAATCCAGCATATATCTGGTGATATCTCGGGTGCTATTACAGATAGCGCAATAAACCAAAGTGCATTGTCTGTAGAAGGCCCTGGCGCATGAATCTGTGCAGCGGGAACGACCTCGGACAACCAGGGGCCGAGAAAACCACAGTCTCATGGGGCCGGACACTCAGGGTCTGGGGAAAATTCAATATATATCTGGTGATATCTCGGGTGCTACTAGAGATAGCGCAAGAAACCAAAGTGAATTATCTGCAGGAGGCTCTGGCGCATGAATCTGTTCAGCGGGATATAACTCGGACCACGAGGGACCGAGAAACCCATCGACACATGGGGCCGGACTGTCAGGGTCAGGGAAAAATACAATATATATCTGGTGATATCTCGGGTGCTATTACAGATAGCGCAATAAATCAAAGTGCATTGTCTGCAGGAGGCCCTGGCGCATAAATCTGTACAGCGGGATCGACCTCGGACCACCAGGGGCCGAGAAAACCACCGTCTCATGAAGTCCGACTGTCAGGGTCAGGGAAAAATCCAATATATATCTGGTGATATCTCGGGTGCTATTAGAGATAGCGCAATAAATCATAGTGCATTGTCTGCAGGAGGCCCTAGCGCATGAATCTGTGCAGCGGGATCGACCTCGGACCACCAGGGGCCGAGAAAATCACCGTCTCATGGGGCCGGACTGTCAGGGTCAGGGAAAAATCCAATATATATCTGGTGATATCTCGGGTGCTATTAGAGATAGCGCAATAAATCAATGTGCATTTTCTGTATGAGGCCCTGGCGCATGAATCTGTGCAGCGGGAACGACCTCGGACCACCAGGGGCCGAGAAAACCACAGTCTCATGGGGCCGGACACTCAGGGTCTGGGGAAAATTCAATATATATCTGGTGATATCTCGGGTGCTACTAGAGATAGCGCAAGAAACCAAAGTGAATTATCTGCAGGAGGCTCTGGCGCATGAATCTGTGCAGCGGGAACGACCTCGGACCACCAGGGGCCGAGAAAACCACCGTCTCATGGGGCCGGACACTCAGGGTCAGGGAAAAATCCAATATATATCTGGTGATATCTCGGGTGCTATTACAGATCGCCCAATAAATCAATGTGCATTTTCTGTATGAGGCCCTGTCGCATGAATCTGTGCAGCGGGAATGACCTCGGACCACCAGGGGCCGAGAAAACCACAGTCTCATGGGGCCGGACACTCAGGGTCTGGGGAAAATTCAATATATATCTGGTGATATCTCGGGTGCTATTAGAGATAGCGCAATACACCAAAGTGAATTATCTGCAAGAGGCCCTGGCGCATGAATCTGTGCAGCGGGAACGACCTCGGACCACCTGGGGCCGAGAAAACCACCGTCTCATGGGGCCGGACATTCAGTGTCAGGGAAAAATCCAATATATATCTGGTGATATCTCGGGTGCTATTACAGATAGCGCAATAAATCAAAGTGCATTGTCTGTAGGAGGCCCTGGCGCATGAATCTGGCCAGCGGGAACGACCTCGGACCACCAGGGGCCGAGAAAACCACCGTCTCAAGGGGCCGGACACTCAGGGTCAGGGGAAAAGCCAATAAATATCTGGTGATATCTCGGGTGCTATTAGAGATAGCGCAATAAACCAAAGTGAATTATCTGCAGGAGGCCCTGGCGCATGAATCTGTGCAGCAGGAACGACCTCGGACCACCAGGGGCCGAGACAACCACCGTCTCATGGGGCCGGACACTCAGGGTCAGGGAAAAATCCAATATGTATCTGGTGATATCTCGGGTGCTATTGCAGATAGCGCAATAAACCAAAGTGCATTGTCTGTAGGAGGCCCTGGCGCATGAATCTGGTCAGCGGGAACCACCTCGGACCACCAGGGGCCGAGAGAACCACCGTCTCATGGGGCCGGACACTCAGGGTCAGGGGAAAAGCCAATAAATATCTGGTGATATCTCGGGTGCTATTAGAGATAGCGCAATAAACCAAAGTGAATTATCTGCAGGAGGCCCTGGCGCATGCATCTGTGCAGCGGGAACGACCTCCGACCACCAGGGGCCGAGACAACCACCGTCTCATGGGGCCGGACACTCAGGGTCAGGGAAAAATTCAATATATATCTGGTGATATCTCGGGTGCTATTACAGATAGCCCAGTAAATCAGTGTGCATTTTCTGTAGGAGGCCCAGGCGCATGAATTTGTGCAGCCGGAACGACCTCGGACCACCAGGGGCCGAGAAAACCACAGTCTCATGGGTCCAGACACTCAGGGTCTGGGGAAAATTCAATATATATCTGGTGATATCTCGGGTGCTATTAGAGATAGCGCAATAAACGAGAGTGAATTATCTGCAGGAGGCTCTGGCGCATGTATCTGTGCAGCGGGAACGACCTCGGACCGCCAGGGGCCGAGAAAACCACCGTCTCATGGGGCCGGACACTCAGGGTCAGGGAAAAATCCAATATATATCTGGTGATATCTCGGGTGCTATTACAGATAGCGCAACAAATCAAAGTGCATTGTCTGTAGGAGGCCCTGGCGCATGAATCTGTGCAGCGGGAAGGACCTCGGACCGCCAGGGGCCGAGAAAACCACCGTCTCATGGGGCCGGACACTCAGGGTCAGGGAAAAATCCAATATATATCTGGTGATATCTGGGGTGCTATTACAGATAGCGCAACAAATCAAAGTGCCTTGTCTGTAGGAGGCCCTGGCGCATGAATCTGGGCAGCGGGAACGTCCTCGGACCACCAGGGGCCGAGAAAACCACCGACACATGGCGCCGGACACCCAAGGTCATGTAAATACCCAGGATGTATCTGATGATATCTCCGGTGATATTAGAGATAGCCCAATAAATCAAAGTGCATTGTCTGTAGGAGGCCCTGGCGCATGAATCTGTCCAGCGGGAAGGACCTCGGACCACCAGGGGCCGAGAAAACCACCGTCACATAGGGCCGGACAGTCAGGGTCAGGGAAAAATCCAATATATATGTGGTGATATCTCGGGTGCTATTACAGATAGCGCAATAAATCAAAGTGCATTGTCTGTAGGAGGCCCTGGCGCATGAATCTGGCCAGCGGGAACGACCTCGGACCACCAGGGGCCGAGAAAACCACCGTCACATAGGGCCGGACAGTCAGGGTCAGGGAAAAATCCAGTATATATGTGGTGATATCTCGGGTGCTACTACAGATAGCGCAATAAATCAAAGTGCATTGTCTGTAGGAGGCCCTGGCGCATGAATCTGGCCAGCGGGAACGACCTCGGACCACCAGGGGCCGAGAAAACCACCGTCTCATGGGGCCGGACATTCAGTGTCAGGAAAAATCCAATATATATCTGGTGATATCTCGGGTGCTATTACAGATAGCGCAATAAATCAAAGTGCATTGTCTGTAGGAGGCCCTGGCGCATGAATCTGGCCAGCGGGAACGACCTCGGACCACCAGGGGCCGAGAAAACCACCGTCTCATGGGGCCGGACACTCAGGGTCTGGGGAAAATTCAATATATATCTGGTGATATCTCGGGTGCTACTAGAGATAGCGCAAGAAACCAAAGTGAATTATCTGCAGGGGGCTCTGGCGCATGAATCTGTGCAGCGGGAACGACCTCGGACCACCAGGGGCCGAGAAAACCACCGTCTCATGGGGCCGGACACTCAGGGTCATGTAATAATCTAGCATATATCTGGTGATATGTCGGGTGCTATTAGAGATAGCGCAATTAACCAAAGTGAATTATCTGCAAGAGGCCCTGGCGCATGAATCTGTGCAGCGGGAACGACCTTGGACCACCAGGGGCCGAGAAAACCACCGTCTCATGGGGCCGGACATTCAGTGTCAGGAAAAATCCAATATATATCTGGTGATATCTCGGGTGCTATTACAGATAGCGCAATAAATCAAAGTGCATTGTCTGTAGGAGGCCCTGGCGCATGAATCTGGCCAGCGGGAACGACCTCGGACCACCAGGGGCCGAGAAAACCACCGTCTCATGGGGCCGGACACTCAGGGTCAGGGGAAAATCCAAAATGTATCTGGTGATATCTCGGGTGCTATTACAGATAGCGCAATAAACCAAAGTGCATTGTCTGTAGGAGGCCCTGGCGCATGCATCTGTGCAGCGGGAACGACCTCCGACCACCAGGGGCCGACACAACCACCGTCTCATGGGGCCGGACACTCAGGGTCAGAGGAAAATCCAATATATATCTGGTGATATCTCGGGTGCTCTTACATACAGCGCAGTAAATCAAAGTGCATTGTCTGAAGGAGGCCCTGGGGCATGAATCTGTGCAGCGGGATCGACCTCGGACTACCAGGAGCCGAGAAAACCACCGACACATGGGGCCGGACATTCAGTGTCAGGGAAAAATCCAATATATATCTGGTGATATCTCGGGTGCTATTACAGATAGCGCAATAAATCAAAGTGCATTGTCTGTAGGAGGCCCTGGCGCATGAATCTGGCCAGCGGGAACGACCTCGGACCACCAGGGGCCGAGAAAACCACCGTCTCATGGGGCCGGACATTCAGTGTCAGGGAAAAATCCAATATATATCTGGTGATATCTCTGGTGCTATTACAGATAGCGCAATAAATCAAAGTGCATTGTCTGTAGGAGGCCCTGGCGCATGAATCTGGCCAGCGGGAACGACCTCGGACCACCAGGGGCCGAGAAAACCACCGTCTCATGGGGCCGGACACTCAGGGTCATGTAATAATCTAGCATATATCTGGTGATATGTCGGGTGCTATTAGAGGTAGAGAAATAAATCAAAGTGAATTATCTATAGGAGGCCCTGGCGCATGAATCTGTGTAGCGGGAACGACCTCGGACCAGCAGGGGTCGAGAAAACCACCGTCTCATGGGGCCGGACATTCAGTGTCAGGGAAAAATCCAATATATATCTGGTAATATCTCGGGTGCTATTACAGATAGCGCAATAAATCAAAGTGCATTGTCTGTAGGAGGCCCTGGCGCATGAATCTGGCCAGCGGGAACGACCTCGGACGACCAGGGGCCGAGAAAACCACCGTCTCATGGGGCCGGACATTCAGTGTCAGGGAAAACTCCAATATATATCTGGTGATATCTCGGGTGCTATTACAGATAGCGCAATAAATCAAAGTGCATTGTCTGTAGGAGGCCCTGGCGCATGAATCTGGCCAGCGGGAACGACCTCGGACCACCAGGGGCCGAGAAAACCACCGTCTCATGGGGCCGGACACTCAGGGTCAGGGGAAAAGCCAATAAATATCTGGTGATATCTCGGGTGCTATTAGAGATAGCGCAATAAACCAAAGTGAATTATCTGCAGGAGGCCCTGGCGCATGCATCCGTGCAGCGGGAACGACGTCGGACCACCAGGGGCCAAGAAAACAACCGTCTCATGGGGCCGGACACTCAGGTTCAGGGAAAAATCCAATATATATCTGGTGATATCTTGGGTGCTGTTAGAGATAGCGCAATAAACCAAAGTGAATTATCTGCAGGAGGCCCTGGCGCATGCATCTGTGCAGCGGGAACGACCTTCGACCACCAGGGGCCGACACAACCACCGTCTCATGGGGCCGGACACTCAGTGTCAGGGAAAAATCCGATATATATCTGGTGATATCTCGGGTGCTATTACAGATAGCCCAATAAATCAATGTGCATTTTCTGTAGGAGGCCCTGGCGCATGAATCTGTGCAGCGGGAACGACCTCGGACCACCAGGGGCCGAGAAAACCACAGTCCCATGGGGCCGGACACTCAGGGTCTGGGGAAAATCCAATATATATCTGGTGATATCTCGGGTGCTATTAGAGATAGCGCAATAAATCATAGTGCATTGTCTGCAGGAGGCCCTAGCGCATGAATCTGTGCAGCGGGATAGACCTCGGACCAGCAGGGGCCGAGAAAACCACCGTCTCATGGGGCCGGACACTCAGGGACAGGGAAAAATCCAGCATATATCTGGTGATATGTCGGGTGCTATTAGAGATAGCGCAATAAACCAAAGTGAATTATCCGCAAGAGGCCCTGGCGCATGAATCTGTGCAACGGCAACGACGTCGGACCACCAGGGGCCGAGAAAACCACCGTCTCATGGGGCCGGACACTCAGGGTCAGGAGAAAAGCCAATAGATATCTGGTGATATCTCGGGTGCTATTAGAGATAGCGCAATAAACCAAAGTGAATTATCTGCAGGAGGCCCTGGCGCATGAAACTGTGCAGCGGGAACGACCTCGGACCACCAGGGGCCGAGACAACCACCGTTTCATGGGGCCGGACACTCAGGGTCAGGGAAAAATCCAATATGTATCTGGTGATATCTCGGGTGCTATTACAGATAGCGCAATAAACCAAAGTGCATTGTCTGTAGGAGGCCCTGGCGCATGAATCTGGCCAGCGGGAACCACCTCGGACCACCAGGGGCCGAGAAAACCACCGTCTCATGGGGCCGGACACTCAGGGTCAGGGGAAAAGCCAATAAATATCTGGTGATATCTCGGGTGCTACTAGAGATAGCGCAAGAAACCAAAGTGAATTATCTGCAGGAGGACCTGGCGCATAAATCTGTGCAGCGGGATCGACCTCGGACCACCAGGGGCCGAGAAAATCACCGTCTCATGGGGCCGGACTGTCAGGGTCAGGGAAAAATCCAATATATATCTGGTGATATCTCGGGTGCTATTAGAGATAGCGCAATAAATCATAGTGCATTGTCTGCAGGAGGCCCTAGCGCATGAATCTGTGCAGCGGGATCGACCTCGGACCACCAGGGGCCGAGAAAACCACCGTCTCATGGGGCCGGACACTCAGGGACAGGGAAAAATCCAGCATATATCTGGTGATATGTCGGGTGCTATTAGAGATAGCGCAATAAACCAAAGTGAATTATCCGCAAGAGGCCCTGGCGCATGAATCTGTGCAGCGGCAACGACCTCGGACCACCAGGGGCCGAGAAAACCACCGTCTCATGGGGCCGGACATTCAGTGTCAGGGAAAAATCCAATATATATCTGGTGATATCTCGGGTGCTATTACAGATAGCGCAATAAATCAAAGTGCATTGTCTGTAAGAGGCCCTGGCGCATGAATCTGTGCAGCGGGAACGACCTCGGCCCACCAGGAGCCGAGAAAACCACCGACACATGGGGCCGGACACCCAAGGTCATGCAAAAATGCAGTATATATCTGGTGATATCTCGGGTGCTATTAGAGATAGCGCGATAAATCACAGTGAATTATCTGCACGAGGCCCTTACGCATGAATCTGTGCCGCGGGAACGACGTCGGACCACCAGGGGCCGAGAAAACCACCGACACATGAGGCCGGGCACCCAAGGTCATGTAAAAATCCAGAATATATCTGGTGATATCTCGGGTGCTATTATAGATAGCGCAATAAATCAAAGTGCATTGTCTGCAGGAGGCCCTGTCGCATGAATCTGTGCAGCGGGATCTACCTCGGAACACCAGGGACCCAGAAAATCACCGACACATGGGGCCGGACTGTCAGGGTCAGGGAAAAATCCTATATATATCTGGTGATATCTCGGGTGCTCTTACAGATAGCGCACTAAACCAAAGTGAATTATCTGCAGCGGGCCCTGGCGCATGAATCTGTGCAGCGGGAACGACCTCGGACCACCAGGGGCCGAGAAAACCACCGACACATGGGGCCGGACGCTCAGGGTCGGGGAAAAATCCAATATATATCTGGTGATATCTCGGGTGCTATTACAGATAGCGCAATAAATCAAAGTGCATTGTCTGGAGGAGGCCCTGGCGCATGAATCTGTGCAGCGGGATCGACCTCGGACCACCAAGGGCCGAGAAAATCACCGTCTCATGGGGCCGGACTGTCAGGGTCAGGGAAAAATCCTATATATATCTGGTGATATCTCGGGTGCTATTAGAGATAGCGCAATAAATCAAAGTGAATTATCTGCAGGGGGCCCTGGCGCATGAGTCTGTGTAGCGGGATCGACCTCGGACCACCAGGGGCCGAGAAAACCACCGACACATGGGGCCGGACTGTCAGGGTCAGGGAAAAATCCAATATATATCTGGTGATATCTCGGGTGCTATTAGAGATATGGCAATAAACCAAAGTGAATTATCTATAGGGGGCCCTGGCGCATGAATCTCAGCAGCGGGAACGACCTCGGACAACCATGGGCCGAGAAAACCACCGTCTCATGGGGCCGGACACTCAGGGTCAGGGGAAAATACAATATATACCTGGTGATATCTCGGGTGCTATTACAGTAGCGCAATAAATCAAAGTGCATTGTCTGTAGGAGTCCCTGGCGCATGAATCTGTGCGGTGGGAACGACCTTGGACCACCAGGGGCCGAGAAAACCACAGTCTCATGGGGCCGGACACTCAGGGTCAGGGGAAAATCCAATATATATCTGGCGATATCTCGGATGCTATTAGAGATAGCGCAATGAACCAAAGTGAATTATCTGCAGGAGGCCCTGGCGCATGAATCTGTGCAGCGGCAACGACCTCGGACCACCAGGGGCCGAGAAAACCACCGACACATGGAGCCGGACACCCAAAGTCATGTAACAATCCAGGATGTACCTGATGATATCTCGGGTGCTATTACAGATAGCGCAATTAATCAAAGTGCATTGTCTGTAGGAGGCACTGGCGCGTGAATCTGTGGAGCATTGACGACATCGGACCACCAGGGGCCGAGAAAACCACCGTCTCATGGGGCCGGACACTCAGGGTCAGGGAAAAATCCAATATATATCTGGTGATATCTCGGGTGCTATTACAGATAGCGCAATAAATCAAAGTGCATTGTCTGCAGGAGGCCCTGGCGCATAAATCTGTGCAGCGGGATCGACCTCGGACCACCAGGGGCCGAGAAAACCACCGTCTCATGAAGTCCGACTGTCAGGGTCAGGGAAAAATCCAATATATATCTGGTGATATCTCGGGTGCTATTAGAGATAGCGCAATAAATCATAGTGCATTGTCTGCAGGAGGCCCTAGCGCATGAATCTGTGCAGCGGGATCGACCTCGGACCACCAGGGGCCGAGAAAATCACCGTCTCATGGGGCCGGACTGTCAGGGTCAGGGAAAAATCCAATATATATCTGGTGATATCTCGGGTGCTATTAGACGTAGCGCGATAAATCCAAGTGCATTGTCAGCGGGAGGCCCTGGCGCATGAATCTGTGCTGCGGCAACGACCTCGGACCACCAGGGTCCGAGAAAACCACCCTCTCATGGGGCCGGACACTCAGGGTCAGGGAAAAATCCAACATATATCTGATGATATCTCGGGTGCTATTAGAGAGAGCGCAATAAACCAAAGTGAATTGTCTGCAAGACGCCCTGGCGCATGCATCTGTGCAGCGGGAACGACCTCGGCCCACCAGGAGCCGAGAAAACCACCGACACATGGGGCCGGACACCCAAGGTCATGCAAAAATGCAGTATATATCTGGTGATATCTCGGGTGCTATTAGAGATAGCGCGATAAATCACAGTGAATTATCTGCACGAGGCCCTTGCGCATGAATCTGTGCCGCGGGAACGACGTCGGACCACCAGGGGCCGAGAAAACCACCGACACATGAGGCCGGGCACCCAAGGTCATGTAGAAATCCAGAATATATCTGGTGATATCTCGGGTGCTATTATACATAGCGCAATAAATCAAAGTGCATTGTCTGCAGGAGGCCCTGTCGCATGAATCTGTGCAGCGGGATCTACCTCGGAACACCAGGGACCCAGAAAATCACCGACACATGGGGCCGGACTGTCAGGGTCAGGGAAAAATCCTATATATATCTGGTGATATCTCGGGTGCTCTTACAGATAGCGCACTAAACCAAAGTGAATTATCTGCAGCGGGCCCTGGCGCATGAATCTGTGCAGCGGGAACGACCTCGGCCCACCAGGGGCCGAGAAAACCACCGACACATGGGGCCGGACGCTCAGGGTCGGGGAAAAATCCAATATATATCTGGTGATATCTCGGGTGCTATTACAGATAGCGCAATAAATCAAAGTGCATTGTCTGCAGGAGGCCCTATCGCATGAATCTGTGCAGCGGGATCGACCTCGGACCACCAGGGGCCGAGAAAGTCACCGTCTCATGGGGCCGGACTGTCAGGGTCAGGGAAAAATCCAATATATATCTGGTGATATGTCGGGTGCTATTACAGATAGCGCAATAAATAAAAGCGCATTGTCTGTAAGCTGCCCTGGCGTATGAATCTGGGCAGCGGGAACGACCTCGGACCACCAGGGGCCGAGAAAACCACCGTCACATGGGGCCGGACACCCAGGCTCAGGGGAAAATCCAATATATATCTGGTGATATCTCGGGTGCTATTACAGGTAGCGCAATAAATCAAAGTGGATTGTCTGCAGGAAGCCCTGGCGCATGATTCAGTAGAGCGGGAACGGCCTGGGACCACCAGGGGCCGAGGAAATCACCGTCCCGTGGGGCCGGACACTCAGGGTCAGGGAAAAATCCAATATATATCTGGTGATACCTCGGGTGCTATTAGAGATAGCGCAATAAACCAAAGTGAATTATCTGCAGGAGGCCCTGGTGCATGAATCTGTGCAGCGGGAACAACCTCGGATCACCAGGGTCCGAGAAAACCACCGTCTCATGGCGCCGGACACTCAGGGTCGGTTGAAAAATTCAATATATATCTGGTGAGATCTCGGGTGCTCTTACAAATAGCGCACTAAACCAAAGTGAATTATCTGCAGCGGGCCCTGGCGCATGAATCTGTGCAGCGGGAACGACCTCGGACCACCAGGGGCCGAGAAAACCACCGACACATGGGGCCGGACACTCAGGGTCAGGGAAAAATCCAATATATATCTGGTGATATCTCGGGTGCTATTAGAGATAGCGCAATAAACCAAAGTGAATTATCTGTAGGAGGCCCTGGCGCATGAATGTGTGCAGCAGGAACGACCTCGGACCACCAGGGGCCGGGAAAACCACCGTCTCATGGGGCCGGACACTCAGGGTCGGGGAAAAATCCAATATATATCTGGTGATATCTCGGGTGCTATTAGAGGTAGCGCGATAAATCCAAGTGCATTGTCAGCGGGAGGCCCTGGCGCATGAATCTGTGCTGCGGCAATGACCTCGGACCACCAGGGTCCGAGAAAACCACCCTCTCATGGGGCCGGACACTCAGAGTCATGGAAAAATCCATTATATATCTGGTGATATCTCGAGTGCTATTACAGATAGCGCAATAAACCAAAGTGCATTATCTGTAGGAGGCCCTGGCGCATGAATCTGTGCAGCGGCAACGACCTCGGACAACCAGGGGCCGAGAAAACCACCGACACATGGGGCCGGACACCCAAGGTCATGCAAAAATCCAGTATATATCTGGTGATATCTCGGGTGCTATTATAGATAGCGCAATAAATCAAAGTGCATTGTCTGCAGGAGGCCCTGTCGCATGGATTTGTGCAGCGGGATCTACCTCGGACCACCAGGGACCCAGAAAATCACCGACACATGGGGCCGGACTGTCAAGGTCAGGGTAAAATCCAATATATATCTGGTGATATCTCGGGTGCTATTAGAGATAGCGCAATAAATCAAAGTGTATTGTCCGTATGAGACCCTTGCGCATGAATCTGTGCAGCGGGTACGACCTCGGACCACCAGGGACCGAGAAAACCATCGACTCATGGGGCCGGATACTAAGGGGCAGGGAAAAATCCAATATATATCTGGTGATATCTCGGGTGCTATTATAGATAGCGCAATAAATCAAAGTGCATTGTCTGCAGGAGGCCCTGTCGCATGAATCTGTGCAGCAGGAACGACCTCGGACCACCAGGGGCCGAGAAAATTACAGTTATTCGGAATCCGTCACCAAAGGTCATGTGATAATCCAGCATATATCTGGTGATATCTCGGGTGCTATTACAGGTAGCGCAATAAATCAAAGTGGATTGTCTGCAGCAAGCCCTGGCGCATGATTCTGTAGAGCGGGAACGGCCTGGGACCACCAGGGGCCGAGGAAATCACCGTCCCGTGGGGCCGGACACTCAGGGTCAGGGAAAAATCCAATATATATCTGGTGATATCTCGGGTGCTATTAGAGATAGCGCAATAAACCAAAGTGAATTATCTGCAGGAGGCCCTGGTGCATGAATCTGTGCAGCGGGAACAACCTCGGATCACCAGGGTCCGAGAAAACCACCGTCTCATGGCGCCGGACACTCAGGGTCGGTTGAAAAATTCAATATATATCTGGTGAGATCTCGGGTGCTCTTACAAATAGCGCACTAAACCAAAGTGAATTATCTGCAGCGGGCCCTGGCGCATGAATCTGTGCAGCGGGAACGACCTCGGCCCACCAGGGGCCGAGAAAACCACCGACACATGGGGCCGGACACTCAGGGTCAGGGAAAAATCCAATATATATCTGGTGATATCTCGGGTGCTATTAGAGATAGCGCAATAAACCAAAGTGAATTATCTGTAGGAGGCCCTGGCGCATGAATCTGTGCAGCAGGAACGACCTCGGACCACCAGGGGCCGAGAAACCCACCGTCTCATGGGGCCGGACACTCAGGGTCGGGGAAAAATCCAATATATATCTGGTGATATCTCGGGTGCTATTAGAGGTAGCGCGATAAATCCAAGTGCATTGTCAGCGGGAGGCCCTGGCGCATGAATCTGTGCAGCGGCAACGACCTCGGACAACCAGGGGCCGAGAAAACCACCGACACATGGGGCCGGACACTCAGGGTCAGGGAAAAATCCAATATATATCTGGTGATACCTCGGGTGCTATTAGAGATAGCGCAATAAACCAAAGTGCATTATCTGTAGGAGGCCCTGGCGCATGAATCTGTGCAGCGGCAACGACCTCGGACAACCAGGGGCCGAGAAAACCACCGACACATGGGGCCGGACACCCAAGGTCATGCAAAAATCCAGTATATATCTGGTGATATCTCGGGTGCTATTAGAGATAGCGCGATAAATCACAGTGAATTATCTGCACGAGGCCCTTGCGCATGAATCTGTGCCGCGGGAGCGACGTCGGACCACCAGGGGCCGAGAAAACCACCGACACATGAGGCCGGACACCCAAGGTCATGTAAAAATCCAGAATATATCTGGTGATATCTCGGGTGCTATTATAGATAGCGCAATAAATCAAAGTGCATTGTCTGCAGGAGGCCCTGTCGCATGGATCTGTGCAGCGGGATCTACCTCGGACCACCAGGGACCCAGAAAATCACCGACACATGGGGCCGGACTGTCAAGGTCAGGGTAAAATCCAATATATATCTGGTGATATCTCGGGTGCTATTAGAGATAGCGCAATAAATCAAAGTGTATTGTCCGTATGAGACCCTTGCGCATGAATCTGTGCAGCGGGTACGACCTCGGACCACCAGGGACCGAGAAAACCATCGACTCATGGGGCCGGATACTAAGGGGCAGGGAAAAATCCAATATATATCTGGTGATATCTCGGGTGCTATTATAGATAGCGCAATAAATCAAAGTGCATTGTCTGCAGGAGGCCCTGTCGCATGAATCTGTGCAGCAGGAACGACCTCGGACCACCAGGGGCCGAGAAAATTACAGATATTCGGAATCCGTCACCCAAGGTCTTGTGATAATCTAGCATATATCTGGTGATATCTCGGGTGCTATTACAGATAGCGGAATAAACCCAATTGCAATGTCTGTAGGAGGCCCAGGCTCATGAATCTGGGCAGCAGGAACGACCTCGGACCACCAGGGGCCGAGAAGACCACCGTCTCATGGGGCCGGACAGTCAGGGTCAGGGGAAAATCCAATATATAACTGGTGATATCTCGGGTGCTATTAGAGATAGCGCAATAAACCAAAGTGAATTATCTGCAGGAGGCCCTGGCGCATGAATCTGTACAGCGGGAACGACCTCGGACCACCAGGGGCCGAGAAAACCACCGTCTCATGGGGCCGGACGCTCAGGGTCAGGGAAAAATCCAATATATATCTGGTGATATCTCGGATGCTATTACAGATAGCGCAATAAATCAATGTGCATTGTCGGTAGGAGTCCCTGGCGCATGAATCTGTGCAGCGGGAACGACCTCGGACCACCAGAGGCCGAGAAAACCACAGTCTCATGGGGCCGGACGCTCAGGGTCAGGGAAAAATCCAATATATATCTGGTGATATCTCGGATGCTATTACAGATAGCGCAATAAATCAATGTGCATTGTCGGTAGGAGTCCCTGGCGCATGAATCTGTGCAGCGGGAACGACCTCGGACCACCAGAGGCCGAGAAAACCACAGTTTCATGGGGCCGGACACTCTTGGTCAGGGGAAAATCCAGCATATATCTGGTGATATCTCGGGTGCTATTACAGATAGCGCAATAAGTCAAAGTGCATTGTCTGTAGGAGGCACTGGCGAATGAATTTGTGCAGCAGGAACGACCTCGGACCACTAGGGGCCGAGAAAACCACCGTCTCATGGGGCCGGACACTCAGGGTCAGGGAAAAATCCAATATATATCTCGTGATATCTCGGTTGCTATTAGAGATAGCGCAATAAATCAAAGTGCATTGTCTGTAGGAGGCATTGGCGAATGAATCTGTGCAGCAGGAACGTCCTCGGACCGCCAGGGGCCGAGTAAATTACAGATATTCGGAATCCGTCACCCAAGGTCATGTAAAAATCCAGCATATATCTGGTGATATCTCGGGTGTTATTACAGATAGCGCAATAAATCAAAGTGCATTGTCTGTAGGAGGCACTGGCGAATGAATCTGTGCAGCAGGAACGACCTCGGACCACTAGTGGCCGAGAAAACCACCGTCTCATGGGGCCGGACACTCAGGGTCAGGGAAAAATCCAATATATATCTGGTGATATCTCGGTTCCTATTACAGATAGCGCAATAAATCAAAGTGCATTGTCTGCAGGAAGCCCTGGCGCATGATTCTGTGCAGCGGGAATGACCTCGGACCACCAGGGGCCGAGAAAACCACAGTCTCATGGGGCCGGACTGTCAGTGTCAGTGAAAAATCCAATATATATCTGGTGATATCTCGGTTCCTATTACAGATAGCGCAATAAATCAAAGTGCATTGTCTGCAGGAGGCCCTGTCGCATGAATCTGTGCAGCGGGATCTACCTCGGACCACCAGGGACCCAGAAAATCACCGACACATGGGGCCGGACTGTCAAGGTCAGGGTAAAATCCAATATATATCTGGTGATATCTCGGGTGCTATTAGAGATAGCGCAATAAACCAAAGTGAATTGTCTGCAGGAATCCCTGGCGCATGAATCTGTGCAGCGGGAACGACCTCGGATCACCAGGGGCCGAGAAAACCACCATCTCATGGGGCCGGACACTCAGGGTCATGTAAAAATCCAGCATATATCTGGTGATATCTCGGGTGCTATTACAGATAGCGCAATAAACCAAAGTGAATTATCTGCAGGAGGCCCTGGCGCATGAATCTGTGCAGCGGGAACGATCTCGGACCACCAGGTGCCGAGAAAACCACCGTCTCATGGCGCCGGACACTCATGGTCAGGGGAAAATCTAATATATATCTGGTGATATCTCGGGTGCTATTACAGATAGCGCAATAAATCAAAGTGCATTGTCTGTAGGAGGCCCCGGCGCATGAATCTGTTCAGCCGGATCGACCTCGGACCACCAGGGGCCGAGAAAACCACCGACACATGGGGCCGGACTCTCATGGTCGGTTGAAAAATTCAATATATATCTGGTGATATCTCGGGTGCTCTTACAGATAGCGCAATAAACCAAAGTGAGTTATCTGTAGGAGGCCCTGGCGCATGAATCTGTGCAGCGGGAACGACCTCGGACCACCAGGGGCCGCGAAAACCACAGTCTCATGGGGCCGAGATCTCAGGGTCAGGCAAAAATCCAATATATATCTGGTGATATCTCGGGTGCTATTACAGATACCGCAATAAACCAAAGTGCTTTGTCTGCGGGAGGCCCTGGCGCATGAATCTGTGCAGCGGCACAGACCTCGGACAACCAGGGGCCGAGAAAACCACCGACACATGGGGCCGGACACACAGGGTCAGGGAAAAATCCTATATATATCCGGTGATATCTCGGGTGCTATCACAGATAGCGAAATAAATCAAAGAGAATTGTCTGTAGGAGGCCCTGGCGCATGAATCTGTGCAGCGGGAACGACCTCGGACCACCAGGGGCCGAGAAAACCACCGTCTCATGGGGCCGGACTGTCAGCGTCAGGGAAAAATCCAATATATATCTGGTGATATCTCGGGTGCTATTAGAGATAGCGCAATAAACCAAAGTGAATTGTCTGCTGGAGGCCCTGGCGCATGAATCTGGGCAGCGGGAACGACCTCGGATCACCAGGGGCCGAGAAAACCACCGACACATGGGGCCGGACACTCAGGGTCAGGGAAAAATCCAATATATATCTGGTGATATCTCGGGTGCTATTAGAGATAGCGCAATAAACCAAAGTGCATTGTCTGCAGGAAGCCCTGGCGCATGATTCTGTGCAGCGGGGACAACCTCGGACCACCAGGGGCCGAGAAAATCACCGTCTCATGGGGCCGGACTGTAAGGGTCAGGGAAAAACCCAATATATATCTGGTGAAATCTAGGGTGCTATTAGAGATAGCGCAATAAATCAAAGTGCATTGTCTGCAGGAGGCACTGGCGAATGAATCTGTGCAGCAGGAACGACCTCGGACCACCAGGGGCCGAGAAAATTACAGATATTCGGAATCCGTCACCCAAGGTCATGTAAAAATCCAGCATATATCTGGTGATATCTCGGGTGCTATTAGAGAGAGCGCAATAAACCAAAGTGAATTATCTGCAGGAGGCCCTGGCGCATGCATCTGTGCAGCGGGAACGACCTCGGACCACCAGGGGCCGAGAAAACCACCGTCTCATGAGGCCGGACACTCAGGGTCAGGGAAAATCCAATATATATCTGGTGATATCTCGGGTGCTATTAGAGATAGCGCAATAAATCAAAGTGCATTGTCTGCAGGAGGCCCTGACGCATGAATCTGTGCAGCGGGAACGACCTCGGACCACCAGGGGCCGCGAAAACCACAGTCTCATGGGGCCGAGATCTCAGGTTCAGGCAAAAATCCAATATATATCTGGTGATATCTCGGGTGCTATTACAGATAGCGCAATAAACCAAAGTGCATTGTCTGTAGGAGGCCCTGGCGCACGAATCTGTGCAGCGGGAACGACCTCGGACAACCAGGGGCCGAGAAAACCACCGACACATGGGGCCGGACACCCAAGGTCATGTAAATACCCAGGAATTATCTGATGATATCTCGGGTGCTATTAGAGATAGCGCAATAAATCAAGGTGCATTGTCTGCAGGAAGCCCTGGCGCATGATTCTGTGCAGCGGGAACGACCTCGGACCACCAGGGGCCGAGAAAACCACCGTCTCATGGTGCCGGACACTCGGGGTCAGGGAAAAATCCAATATATATCTGGTGATATCTCGGGTGCTATTACAGATAGCGCAATAAATCAAAGTGCATTGTCTGTGGGAGGCCCTGGCGAATGAATCTGTGCAGCGGGAACGACCACGGACCACCAGGGGCCGAGAAAACCAGTCTCTTGTGCCGGACAGTCAGGGTCAGGGGAAAATCAAATATATATCTGGTGATATCTCGGGTGCTATTAGAGATAGCGCAATAAATCAAAGTGCATTGTCTGCAGGAGGCACTGGCGAATGAATCTGTGCAGCAGGAACGACCTCGGACCACCAGGGGCCGAGAAAATCACCGTCTCATGGGGCCGGACTGTAAGGGTCAGGGAAAAACCCAATATATATCTGGTGATATCTCGGGTGCTATTAGAGATAGCGCAATAAATCAATTTGGATTGTCTGTAGGAGGCCCTGGCGCATGCATCTGTGCAGCGGGAACGACCTCGGACCACCAGGGGCCGAGAAAACCACCGTCTCATGGGGCCGGACACTCAGGGTCAGGGAAAAATCCAATATATATCTGGTGATATCTCGGGTGCTATTAGAGATAGCGCAATAAATCAATTTGGATTGTCTGTAGGAGGCCCTGGCGCATGAATCTGGCCAGCGGAAACGACCTCGGACCACCAGGGGCCGCGAAAACCACAGTCTCACGGGGCCGAGAACTCAGGGTCAGGCAAAAATCCAATATATATCTGGTGATATCTCGGGTGCTATTACAGATAGCGCAATAAACCAAAGTGCTTTGTCTGCGGGAGGCCCTGGCGCATGAATCTGTGCAGCGGCACAGACCTCGGACAACCAGGGGCCGAGAAAACCACCGACACATGGGGCCGGACACACAGGGTCAGGGAAAAATCCTATATATATCCGGTGATATCTCGGGTGCTATCACAGATAGCGAAATAAATCAAAGAGAATTGTCTGTAGGAGGCCCTGGCGCATGAATCTGTGCAGCGGGAACGACCTCGGACCACCAGGGGCCGAGAAAACCACCGTCTCATGGTGCCGGACACTCGGGGTCAGGGAAAAATCCAATATATATCTGGTGATATCTCGGGTGCTATTACAGATAGCGCAATAAATCAAAGAGCATTGTCTGTGGGAGGCCCTGGCGAATGAATCTGTGCAGCGGGAACGACCACGGACCACCAGGGGCCGAGAAAACCAGTCTCTTGTGCCGGACAGTCAGGGTCAGGGGAAAATCAAATATATATCTGGTGATATCTCGGGTGCTATTAGAGATAGCGCAATAAATCAAAGTGCATTGTCTGCAGGAGGCACTGGCGAATGAATCTGTGCAGCAGGAACGACCTCGGACCACCAGGGGCCGAGAAAATCACCGTCTCATGGGGCCGGACTGTAAGGGTCAGGGAAAAACCCAATATATATCTGGTGATATCTCGGGTGCTATTAGAGATAGCGCAATAAATCAATTTGGATTGTCTGTAGGAGGCCCTGGCGCATGCATCTGTGCAGCGGGAACGACCTCGGACCACCAGGGGCCGAGAAAACCACCGTCTCATGGGGCCGGACACTCAGGGTCAGGGAAAAATCCAATATATATCTGGTGATATCTCGGGTGCTATTAGAGATAGCGCAATAAATCAATTTGGATTGTCTGTAGGAGGCCCTGGCGCATGAATCTGGCCAGCGGAAACGACCTCGGACCACCAGGGGCCGCGAAAACCACAGTCTCACGGGGCCGAGAACTCAGGGTCAGGCAAAAATCCAATATATATCTGGTGATATCTCGGGTGCTATTACAGATAGCGCAATAAACCAAAGTGCTTTGTCTGCGGGAGGCCCTGGCGCATGAATCTGTGCAGCGGCACAGACCTCGGACAACCAGGGGCCGAGAAAACCACCGACACATGGGGCCGGACACACAGGGTCAGGGAAAAATCCTATATATATCCGGTGATATCTCGGGTGCTATCACAGATAGCGAAATAAATCAAAGAGAATTGTCTGTAGGAGGCCCTGGCGCATGAATCTGTGCAGCGGGAACGACCTCGGACCACCAGGGGCCGCGAAAACCACCGTCTCATGGGGCCGGACACTCAGGGTCAGGGGAAAATCAAATATATATATCTGGTGATATCTCGGGTGCTATTAGAGATAGCGCAATAAACCAAAGTGCATTGTCTGCAGGAGGCCCTGTCGCATGGATTTGTGCAGCGGGATCTACCTCGGACCACCAGGGACCCAGAAAATCACCGACACATGGGGCCGGACTGTCAAGGTCAGGGTAAAATCCAATATATATCTGGTGATATCTCGGGTGCTATTAGAGATAGCGCAATAAATCAAAGTGCATTGTCTGCAGGGGGCCCTGCCGCATGAATCTGTGCAGCAGGAACGACCTCGGACCACCAGGGGCCGAGAAAACCACCGTCTCATGGGGCCGGACACTCAGGGTCAGCGAAAAATCCAATATATATCTGGTGATATCTCGGGTGCTATTACAGATAGCGCAATAAATCAAAGTGCATTGTCAGTGGGAGGCCCTGGCGCATGAATCTGTGCAGCGGGAACGACCTCGGACCACCAGGGGCCGCGAAAACCACCGACACATGGCGCCGGACACCCAAGGTCATGTAAATACCCAGGATGTATCTGATGATATCTCCGGTGCTATTAGAAATAGCGCAATAAATCAAAGTGCATTGTCTGCAGGAAGCCCTGGCGCATGATTCTGTGCAGCGGGAACGACCTCGGATCACCAGGGGCCGAGAAAACCACAGTCTCATAGGGACGGACACTCAGGGTCAGGGGAAAATCCAATATATATCTGGTGATATCTCGGGTGCTATTAGAGATAGCGCAATAAACCAAAGTGCATTGTCTGCGGGAGGCCCTGGCGCATGAATCTGTGCAGCGCGAACGACCTCGGACCACCAGGGGCCGAGAAAACCAGTCTCTTGTGCCAGACAGTCAGGGTCAGGGGAAAATCCAATATATATCTGATGATATCTCCGGTGCTATTAGAGATAGCGCAATGAATCAAAGTGCATTGTCTGCAGGAAGCCCTGACGCATGAATCTGTGCAGCGGGAACGACCTCGGACCACCAGGGCCCGCGAAAACCACAGTCTCATGGGGCCGAGAACTCAGGGTCAGGCAAAAATCAAATATATATCTGGTGATATCTCGGGCGCTATTAGAGATAGCGCAATAAATCAAAGTGCAATGTCTGCAGGAAGCCCTGGCGCATGATTCTGTGCAGCGGAAACGACCTCGGACCACCAGGGGCCGAGCAAATCACCGTCTCATGGGGCCGGACTGTCAGCGTCAGGGAAAAATCCAATATATATCTGGTGATCTCTCGGGTGCTATTAGAGATAGCGCAATAAACCAAAGTGAATTGTCTGCAGGTGGCCCTGGCGCATGAATCTGGGCAGCGGGAACGACCTCGGATCACCAGGGGCCGAGAAAACCACCGACACATGGGGCCGGACACTCAGGGTCAGGGAAAAATCCAATATATATCTGGTGATATCTCGGGTGTTATTAGAGATAGCGCAATAAACCGAAGTGAATTATCTGCAGGAGGCCCTGCCGCATGAATCTGTGCAGCGGGAACGACCTCGGACCTCCAGGGGCCGATGAAACCACCGTCTCATGGGGCCGGACTGTCATGGTCAGGGAAAAATCCAATATATATCTGGTGATATCTCGGGTGCTATTAGAGATAGCGCAATAAATCAAAGTGGATTGTCTGTAGGAGGCCCTGGCGCATGAATCTGCCCAGCGGAAACGACCTCGGACCACCAGGGGCCGAGAAAACCACCGTCTCATGTGGCCGGACACTCAGGGTCAGGGGAAAATCCAATATATATCTGGTGATATCTCGGGTGCTATTAGAGATAGCGCAATAAATCAAAGTGCATTGTCTGCAGGAAGCCCTGACGCATGAATCTGTGCAGCGGGAACGACCTCGGACCACCAGGGGCCGCGAAAACCACAGTCTCATGGGGCCGAGATCTCAGAGTCAGGCAAAAATCCAATATATATCTGGTGATATCTCGGGTGCTATTACAGATAGCGCAATAAACCAAAGTGGATTGTCTGTAGGAGGCCCTGGCGCATGAATCTGCCCAGCGGAAACGACCTCGGACCACCAGGGGCCGAGAAACCACCGTCTCATGTGGCCGGACACTCAGGGTCAGGGGAAAATCCAATATATATCTGGTGATATCTCGGGTGCTATTAGAGATAGCGCAATAAATCAAAGTGCATTGTCTGCAGGAAGCCCTGACGCATGAATCTGTGCAGCGGGAACGACCTCGGACCACCAGGGGCCGCGAAAACCACAGTCTCATGGGGCCGAGATCTCAGGGTCAGGCAAAAATCCAATATATATCTGGTGATATCTCGGGTGCTATTAGAGATAGCGCAATAAACCAAAGTGAATTGTCTGCAGGAGGCCCTGGCGCATGAATCTGTGTAGCGAGAATGACCTCGGACCACCAGGGGCCGAGAAAATTACAGATATTCGGAATCCGTCACCCAAGGTCATGTAAAAATCCAGCATATATCTGGTGATATCTCGGGTGCTATTACAGGTAGCGCAATAAACCAAAGTGCTTTGTCTGTAGGAGGCCCTGGTGCATGAATCTGGGCAGCGGGAACGACCTCGGACCACCAGGGGCCGAGAAAACCACCGTTTCATGGGTCCGGACACTCAGGGACAGGGGAAAATCCAATATATATCTGGTGATATCTCGGGTGCTATTAGAGATAGCGCAATAAACCAAAGTGAATTATCTGCAGGAGGCCCTGGCGCATGAATCTGGCCAGAGGGAACGACCTCGGATTACCAGGGGCCGCGAAAACCACAGTCTCATGGGGCCGAGAACTCAGGGTCAGGCAAAAATCCAATATATATCTGGTGATATCTCGGTTGCTATTACAGATAGCGCAATAAACCAACCTGCATTGTCTGTAGGAGGCCCTGGCGCATGAATCTGGGGAGCGGGAACGACCTCGGACCACCAGGGGCCGAGAAAACCACCGACTCACGGGGCCGGACACTCAGGGTCAGTGGAAAATCCAATATATATCTGGTGATATCTCGGGTGCTATTACAGATAGCGCAATAAACCAAAGTGCATTGTCTGTAGGAGGCCCTGGCGCATGATTCTGTGCAGCGGAAACGACCTCGGACCACCAGGGGCCGAGAAAATCACCGTCTCATGGGGCCGGACTGTCAGCGTCAGGGAAAAATCCAATATATATCTGGTGATATCTCGGGTGCTATTAGAGATAGCGCAATAAACCAAAGTGAATTGTCTGCAGGATGCCCTGGCGCATGAATCTGGGCAGCGGGAACGACCTCGGATCACCAGGGGCCGAGAAAACCACCGACACATGGGGCCGGACACTCAGGGTCAGGGAATAATCCAATATATATCTGGTGATATCTCGGGTGCCATTACAGATAGCTTAATAAATCAAAGTGCATTGTCTGTAGGAGGCCCTGGCGCATGAATCTGTGCAGCTCGAACGACCTCGGACCACCAGGGGCCGAGAAAACCACCGTCTCATATGGCCGGACACTCAGGGTCAGGGAATAATCCAATATATATCTGGTGATATCTCGGGTGCCATTACAGATAGCTTAATAAATCAAAGTGCATTGTCTGTAGGAGGCCCTGGCGCATGAATCTGTGCAGCTCGAACGACCTCGGACCACCAGGGGCCGAGAAAACCACCGTCTCATATGGCCGGACACTCAGGGTCAGGGGAAAATCCAATATATATCTGGTGATATCTCGGGTGCTATTAGATATAGCGCAATAAACCAAAGTGAATTATCTGCAGGAGGCCCTGGCGCATGAATCTGTGCAGCGGGAACGACCTCGGACCACCACGGGCCGAGAAAACCACCGTCTCATGGCGCCGGACACTCATGGTCAGGGAATAATCCAATATATATCTGGTGATATCTCGGGTGCTATTACAGATAGCGCAATAAATCAAAGTGCATTGTCTGTAGGACGCCCAGGCGCATGAATCTGTGCAGCACGAACGACCTCGGAACACCAGGAGCCGAGAAAACCACCGTCTCATGGGGCCGGAAACTCAGGGTCAGGGGAAAATCCAATATATATCTGGCGATATCTCGGGTGCGATTAGAGATAGCGCAATAAATCAAAGTGCATTGCCTGTAGGAAGCCCTGGCGCATGAATCTGGCCAGCGGGAACGAGATCGGAACACCAGGGGCCGAGAAAATTACAGATTTTCGGTATCCGTCACCCAAAGTCATGTAAAAATACAGCATATATATGGAGCTTTCTCGGGTGCTATTACAGATAGCGCAATGAATCAAAGTACATTGTCTGTAGGAGGCCCTGGCGCATGAATCTGGCCAGCGGGAACGACCTCGGACCACCAGGGGCCGAGAAAACCGCAGTCTCACGGGGCCGGACACTCAGGGTCAGGGGAAAATCCAATATATATCTGGTTATATCTCGGGTGCTATTAGAGCTAGCGCTATAAACCAAAGTGAATTATCTATAGGAGGCCCTGGTGCATGAATTTGTGCAGCTGGAACGACCTCGGACCACCAGGGGCCGAGAAAACCGCAGTCTCACGGGGCCGGACACTCAGGGTCAGGGGAAAATCCAATATATATCTGGTGATATCTCGGGTGCTATTAGAGATAGCGCAATAAACCAAAGTGCATTGTCTGTGGGAGGCCCAGGTGCATGAATCTGTGCAGCGGGAACGACCTCGGACCACCAGGG
Source organism: Nomia melanderi (assembly GCF_051020985.1). Classification (NCBI taxonomy): domain Eukaryota; kingdom Metazoa; phylum Arthropoda; class Insecta; order Hymenoptera; family Halictidae; genus Nomia; species Nomia melanderi. The sequence goes on along the minus strand of NW_027475175.1, from coordinate 325,927 downwards.
GCCGAGAAAACCACCGTCTCATGGGGCCGGACACTCATGGTCGGGGAAAAATCCAATATGTATCTGGTGATATCTCGGGTGCTATTACAGATAGCTTAATAAATCAAAGTGCATTGTCTGTAGGAGGCCCTGGCGCATGAATCTGTGCAGCTCGAACGACCTCGGACCACCAGGGGCCGAGAAAACCACCGTCTCATATGGCCGGACACTCAGGGTCAGGGGAAAATCCAATATATATCTGGTGATATCTCGGGTGCTATTAGATATAGCGCAATAAACCAAAGTGAATTATCTGCAGGAGGCCCTGGCGCATGAATCTGTGCAGCGGGAACGACCTCGGACCACCACGGGCCGAGAAAACCACCGTCTCATGGGGCCGGACACTCATGGTCAGGGAATAATCCAATATATATCTGGTGATATCTCGGGTGCTATTACAGATAGCGCAATAAATCAAAGTGCATTGTCTGTAGGACGCCCAGGCGCATGAATCTGTGCAGCTCGAACGACCTCGGAACACCAGGAGCCGAGAAAACCACCGTCTCATGGGGCCGGAAACTCAGGGTCAGGGGAAAATCCAGTATATATCTGGCGATATCTCGGGTGCGATTAGAGATAGCGCAATAAATCAAAGTGCATTGCCTGTAGGAAGCCCTGGCGCATGAATCTGGCCAGCGGGAACGAGATCGGAACACCAGGGGCCGAGAAAATTACAGATTTTCGGTATCCGTCACCCAAAGTCATGTAAAAATACAGCATATATATGGAGCTTTCTCGGGTGCTATTACAGATAGCGCAATGAATCAAAGTACATTGTCTGTAGGAGGCCCTGGCGCATGAATCTGGCCAGCGGGAACGACCTCGGACCACCAGGGGCCGAGAAAACCGCAGTCTCACGGGGCCGGACACTCAGGGTCAGGGGAAAATCCAATATATATCTGGTTATATCTCGGGTGCTATTAGAGCTAGCGCTATAAACCAAAGTGAATTATCTATAGGAGGCCCTGGTGCATGAATTTGTGCAGCTGGAACGACCTCGGACCACCAGGGGCCGAGAAAACCGCAGTCTCACGGGGCCGGACACTCAGGGTCAGGGGAAAATCCAATATATATCTGGTGATATCTCGGGTGCTATTAGAGATAGCGCAATAAACCAAAGTGCATTGTCTGTGGGAGGCCCAGGTGCATGAATCTGTGCAGCGGGAACGACCTCGGACCACCAGGGGCCGAGAAAACCACCGTCTCATGGGGCCGGACACTCATGGTCGGGGAAAAATCCAATATGTATCTGGTGATATCTCGGGTGCTATTACAGATAGCGCAATAAACCAAAGTGAATTGTCTGCAGGAAACCCTGGCGCATGAATCTGTTCAGCGGGATCGAACTCGGACCACGAGGGACCGAGAAAACCATCGACACATGGGGCCGGACTGTCAGGGTCAGGGAAAAATCCAATATATATCTGGTGATATCTCTTGTGCTATTACAGATAGCGCAATAAACAAAAGTGAATTATCTGCAGGAGGCCCTGGTGCATGAATCTGTGCAGCGGGAACGACCTCGGATCACCAGGGTCCGAGAAAACCACCGTCTCATGGCGCCGGACACTCAGGGTCGGGGAAAAATCCAATATATATCTGGTGATATCTCGGGTGCTATTAGAGATAGCGCAATAAATCAAAGTGCATTTTCTGTAGGAGGCACTGGCGAATGAATCTGTGCAGCGGGAACGACCTCGGACCACGAGCGGCCGAGAAAACCACCGTAACATGGGGCCGGACACCCAAGGTTATGTAAAAACCCAGGATGTATCTGATGATATTTCGGGTGCTATTAGAGATAGCGCAATAAATCAAAGTGCATTGCCTGCAGGAAGCCCTGGCGCATGATTCTGTGCAGCGGGAACGACCTCGGACCAGCTGGGGCCGAGAAAACCACAGTCTCATGGGGACGGACACTCAGGGTCAGGGGTAAATCCAATATATATCTTGTGATATCTCGGGTGCTATTAGACATAGCGCAATAAGCCAAAGGGAATTATCTGCAGGAGGCCCTGGAGCATGCATCTCTGCAGCGGGAACGACCTAGGACCACCAGGGGCCGAGAAAACCACCGTCTCATGGGGCCGGACACTCAGGGTCAGGAAAAAATCCAATATATATCTGGTGATATCTCGGGTGCTATTACAGATAGCGCAATAAATCAAAGTGCATTGTCTGGAGGAGGCCCTGGCGCATGAATCTGGGCAGCGGGATCGACCTCGGACCACCAGGGGCCGAGAAAACCACAGTACCATGGGTCCGGACACTCAGGGTCAGGGGAAAATCCAATATATATCTGGTGACATCTCTTGTGCTATTACAGATAGCGCAATAAACCAAAGTGAATTATCTGCAGGAGGCCCTGGTGCATGAATCTGTGCAGCGGGAACGACCTCGGATCACCAGGGTCCGAGAAAACCAGCGTCTCACGGCGCCGGACACTCAGGGTCGGTTGAAAAATTCAATATATATCTGGTGATATCTCGGGTGCTATTAGAGATAACGCAATAAACCAATGTGAATTACCTGCAGGAGGCCCTGGCGCATGAATCTGTGCAGCGGGAACGACCTCGGACCACCAGGGGCCGAGAAAACGGCAGTCTCACGGGGCCGGACACTCAGGGTCATGGAAAAATCCAATATATATCTGGTGATATCTCGGGTGCTATTAGATATAGCGCAATAAATCAAAGTGCATTGTCTGCAGGAGGCCCTGGCGCATGAATCTGTGCAGCGGGAACGACCTCGGACCACCAGAGGCCGAGAAAACCACCCTCTCATTGGGCCGGACACTCAGGGTCGGGGAAAAATCCAATATGTATCTGGTGATATCTCGGGTGCTATTACAGATAGCGCAATAAACCAAAGTGAATTGTCTGCAGGAAACCCTGGCGCATGAATCTGTTCAGCGGGATATAACTCGGACCACGAGGGACCGAGAAAACCATCGACACATGGGGCCGGACTGTCAGGGTCAGGGAAAAATCCAATATATATCTGGTGATATCTCTTGTGCTATTACAGATAGCGCAATAAACCAAAGTGAATTATCTGCAGGAGGCCCTGGCGCATGAATCTGTGCAGCAGGAACGACCTCGGACCACCAGGGGCCGAGAAAACCACCGTCTCATGGGTCCGGACACTCAGGGTCAGGGGAAAATCCAATATATATCTGGTGATATCTCGGGTGCTATTACAGATAGCGCAATAAATCAAAGTGCATTGTCTGTAGGAGGCCCAGGCGAATGAATCTGTGCAGCAGGAACGACCTCCGACCACCAGGGGCCGAGAAAACCATCGTCACATGGGGCCGGACTGTCAGGGTCAGGGAAAAATCCAATACATATCTGGTGATATCTCTTGTGCTATTACAGATAGCGCAATAAACCAAAGTGAATTGTCTGCAGGAAACCCTGGCGCATGAATCTGTTCAGCGGGATCGAACTCGGACCACGAGGGACCGAGAAAACCATCGACACATGGGGCCGGACTGTCAGGGTCAGGGAAAAATCCGATATATATCTGGTGACATCTCTTGTGCTATTACAGATAGCGCAATAAACCAAAGTGCATTGTCTGTAGGAGGCACTGGCGAATGAATCTGTGCAGCAGGAACGACCTCGGACCACTAGGGGCCGAGAAAACCACCGTCTCATGGGGCCGGACACTCAGGGTCACGGAAAAATCCAATATATATCTGGTGATATCTCGGGTGCTATTACAGAGAGCACAATAAATCAAAGTGCATTGTCTGTAGGAGGCCCTGGCGCATGAATCTGTGCAGCCCGAACGACCTCGGACCACCAGGGGCCGAGAAAACCACAGTCTCATGGAGCCGGACACTCAGGGTCAGGGGAAAATTCAATATATATCTGGTGATATCTCGGGTGCTATTAGAGATAGCGCAATAAATCAAAGTGCATTGTCTGTAGGAGGCACTGCCGAATGAATCTGTGCCGCAGGAACGACCTCGGACAACCAGTGGCCGAGAAAATCACCGTCTCATGGAGCCGGACACTCAGGGTCAGGGAAAAATCCAATATATATCTGGTGATATCTCGGGTGCTATTACAGATAGCGCAATAAACCAAAGTGCATTGTCTGTAGGAGGCCCAGGCGAATGAATCTGTGCCGTAGGAACGACCTCGGACCACCAGTGGCCGAGAAAATTACAGATATTCGGAATCCGTCACCCAAGGTCATGTAAAAATCCAGCAAATATCTGGTGATATCTCGGGTGCTATTAGAGATAGCGCAATAAACCAAAGTGAATTGTCTGCAGGAAACCCTGGCGCATGAATCTGTTCAGCGGGATCGAACTCGGACCACGAGGGACCGAGAAAACCATCGACACATGGGGCCGGACTGTCAGGGTCAGGGAAAAATCCGATATATATCTGGTGACATCTCTTGTGCTATTACAGATAGCGCAATAAACCAAAGTGAATTATCTGCAGGAGGCCCTGGTGCATGAATCTGTGCAGCGGGAACGACCTCGGATCACCAGGGTCCGAGAAAACCAGCGTCTCACGGCGCCGGACACTCAGGGTCGGTTGAAAAATTCAATATATATCTGGTGATATCTCGGGTGCTATTAGAGATAACGCAATAAACCAATGTGAATTACCTGCAGGAGGCCCTGGCGCATGAATCTGTGCAGCGGGAACGACCTCGGACCACCAGGGGCCGAGAAAACCGCAGTCTCACGGGGCCGGACACTCAGGGTCATGGAAAAATCCAATATATATCTGGTGATATCTCGGGTGCTATTAGATATAGCGCAATAAATCAAAGTGCATTGTCTGCAGGAGGCCCTGGCGCATGAATCTGTGCAGCGAGAACGACCTCGGACCACCAGAGGCCGAGAAAACCACCCTCTCATTGGGCCGGACACTCAGGGTCGGGGAAAAATCCAATATGTATCTGGTGATATCTCGGGTGCTATTACAGATAGCGCAATAAATCAAAGTGCATTGTCTGTAGGAGGCCCAGGCGAATGAATCTGTGCAGCGGGAACGACCTCGGACCACCAGGGGCCGAGAAAACCACCGTCTCATGGGTCCGGACACACAGGGTCAGGGGAAAATCCAGTATATATCTGGTGATATCTCGGGTGCTATTACAGATAGCGCAATAAATCAATGTGCGTTGTCTGTAGGAGGACCAGGCGAATGAATCTGGCCGGCAGGAACGACCTCCGACCACCAGGGGCCGAGAAAACCACCGTCTCATTGGTCCGGACACTCAGGGTCAGGGGAAAATCCAATATATATCTGGTGATATCTCGGGTGCTATTACAGATAGTGCAACGAATCAAAGTGCATTGTCTGTAGGAGGCCCTGGCGCATGAATCTGTGCAGCGGGAACGACCTCGGACCACCAGGGGCCGAGAAAATCACCGTCTCATGGAGCCGGACACTCAGGGTCAGGGAAAAATCCAATATATATCTGGTGATATCTCGGGTGCTATTACAGATAGCGCAATAAACCAAAGTGCATTGTCTGTAGGAGGCCCAGGCGAATGAATCTGTGCCGTAGGAACGACCTCGGACCACCAGTGGCCGAGAAAATTACAGATATTCGGAATCCGTCACCCAAGGTCATGTAAAAATCCAGCAAATATCTGGTGATATCTCGGGTGCTATTAGAGATAGCGCAATAAACCAAAGTGAATTGTCTGCAGGAAACCCTGGCGCATGAATCTGTTCAGCGGGATCGAACTCGGACCACGAGGGACCGAGAAAACCATCGACACATGGGGCCGGACTGTCAGGGTCAGGGAAAAATCCGATATATATCTGGTGACATCTCTTGTGCTATTACAGATAGCGCAATAAACCAAAGTGAATTATCTGCAGGAGGCCCTGGTGCATGAATCTGTGCAGCGGGAATGACCTCGGATCACCAGGGTCCGAGAAAACCAGCGTCTCACGGCGCCGGACACTCAGGGTCGGTTGAAAAATTCAATATATATCTGGTGATATCTCGGGTGCTATTAGAGATAACGCAATAAACCAATGTGAATTACCTGCAGGAGGCCCTGGCGCATGAATCTGTGCAGCGGGAACGACCTCAGACCACCAGGGGCCGAGACAACCACCGTCTCATGGGGCCGGACACTCAGGGTCATGGAAAAATTCAATATATATCTGGTGATATCTCGGGTGCTATTACAGATAGCGAAATAAATCAATGTGCATTCTCTGTAGGAGGCCCAGGCGCATGAATTTGTGCAGCCGGAACGACCTCGGACCACCAGGGGCCGAGAAAACCACAGTCTCATGGGTCCAGACACTCAGGGTCTGGGGAAAATTCAATATATATCTGGTGATATCTCGGGTGCTATTAGAGATAGCGCAATAAACGAGAGTGAATTATCTGCAGGAGGCTCTGGCGCATGTATCTGTGCAGCGGGAACGACCTCGGACCGCCAGGGGCCGAGAAAACCACCGTCTCATGGGGCCGGACACTCAGGGTCAGGGAAAAATCCAATATATATCTGGTGATATCTCGGGTGCTATTACAGATAGCGCAACAAATCAAAGTGCATTGTCTGTAGGAGGCCCTGGCGCATGAATCCGTGCAGCGGGAAGGACCTCGGACCGCCAGGGGCCGAGAAAACCACCGTCTCATGGGGCCGGACACTCAGGGTCAGGGAAAAATCCAATATATATCTGGTGATATCTCGGGTGCTATTACAGATAGCGCAACAAATCAAAGTGCATTGTCTGTAGGAGGCCCTGGCGCATGAATCTGGGCAGCGGGAATGTCCTCGGACCACCAGGGGCCGAGAAAACCACCGACACATGGCGCCGGACACCCAAGGTCATGTAAATACCCAGGATGTATCTGATGATATCTCCGGTGCTATTAGAGATAGCCCAATAAATCAAAGTGCATTGTCTGTAGGAGGCCCTGGCGCATGAATTTGTGCAGCGGGAAGGACCTCGGACCACCAGGGGCCGAGAAAACCACCGTCACATAGGGCCGGACAGTCAGGGTCAGGGAAAAATCCAATATATATGTGGTGATATCTCGGGTGCTATTACAGATAGCGCAATAAATCAAAGTGCATTGTCTGTAGGAGGCACTGGCGAATGAATCTGTGCCGCAGGAACGATCTCGGACCACCAGTGGCCGAGAAAATTACAGATATTCGGAATCCGTCGCCCAAGGACATGTAAAAATCCAGCATATATCTGGTGATATCTCGGGTGCTATTACAGATAGCGCAATAAACCAAAGTGAATTATCTGCAGGGGGCCCTGGCGAATGAATCTGTGCAGCGGGAACGACCTCAGACCACCAGGGGCCGAGAAAACCACGGTCTCATGGGTCCGGACACTCAGGGTCAGGGGAAAATCCAATATATATCTGGTGATATCTCGGGTGCTATTACACATAGCGCAATAAACCAAAGTGCATTGTCTGTAGGAGGCCCTGGCGCATGAATCTGGACAGCGGGAACGACCTCGGACCACCAGGGGCCGAGAAAACCACCGTCTCATGGGTCCGGACACACAGCGTCTGGGGAAAATCAAATATATATCTGGTGATATCTCGGGTACTATTACAGATAGCGCAATAAATCAAAGTGCATTGTCTGTAGGAGGCCCTGGCGCATGAATCTGGCCAGCGGGAACGACCTCGGACCACCAGGGGCCGAGAAAACCACCGTCTCATGGGGCCGGACACTCAGGGTGAGGGAAAAATCCAAATATATCTGGTGATATCTCGGGTGCTATTACAGATAGCGCAATAAATCAAAGTGCATTGTCTGTAGGAGGCCCTGGCGCATGAATCTGGCCAGCGGGAACGACCTCGGACCACCAGGGGCCGAGAAAACCACCGTCTCATGGGGCCGGACACCCAGGGTCAGGGGAAAAGCCAATGAATATCTGGTGATATCTCGGGTGCTATTAGAGATAGCGCAATAAACCAAAGTGAATTATCTGCACGAGGCCCTGGCGCATGCATCTGTGCAGCGGGAACGACGTCGGACCACCAGGGGCCGAGAAAACAACCGTCTCATGGGGCCGGACACTCAGGGTCAGGGAAAAATCCAATATATATCTGGTGATATCTTGGGTGCTGTTAGAGATAGCGCAACAAACCAAAGTGAATTATCTGCAGGAAGCCCTGGCGCATGCATCTGTGCAGCGGGAACGACCTTCGACCACCAGGGGCCGACACAACCACCGTCTCATGGGGCCGGACACTCAGTGTCAGGGAAAAATCCGATATATATCTGGTGATATCCCGGGTGCTATTACAGATAGCCCAATAAATCAATGTGCATTTTCTGTAGGAGGCCCTGGCGCATGAATCTGTGCAGCGGGAACGACCTCGGACCACCAGGGGCCGAGAAAACCACCGTCTCATGGGGCCGGACACTCAGGGTCAGGGAAAGATCCAAAATGTATCTGGTGATATCTCGGGTGCTATTACAGATAGCGCAATAAACCAAAGTGCATTGTCTGTAGGAGGCCCTGGCGCATGCATCTGTGCAGCGGGAACGACCTCCGACCACCAGGGGCCGACACAACCACCGTCTCATGGGGCCGGACACTCAGGGTCAGGGGAAAATCCAATATATATCTGGTGATATCTCGGGTGCTCTTACATACAGCGCAGTAAATCAAAGTGCATTGTCTGAAGGAGGCCCTGGGGCATGAATCTGTGCAGCGGGATCGACCTCGGACTACCAGGAGCCGAGAAAACCACCGACACATTGGGCCGGACACTCAGGGTCGGGGAAAAATTCAATATATATCTGGTGATATGTCGGGTGCTATTAGAGGTAGAGAAATAAATCAAAGTGAATTATCTATAGGAGGCCCTGGGGCATGAATCTGTGCAGCGGGAACGACCTCGGACCAGCAGGGGTCGAGAAAACCACCGTCTCATGGGGCCGGACATTCAGTGTCAGGGAAAAATCCAATATATATCTGGTGATATCTCGGGTGCTATTACAGATAGCCCAATAAATCAATGTGCATTTTCTGTAGGAGGCCCTGGCGCATGAATCTGGCCAGCGGTAACGACCTCGGACCACCAGGGGCCGAGAAAACCACCGTCTCATGGGGCCGGACATTCAGTGTCAGGGAAAAATCCAATATATATCTGGTGATATCTCGGGTGCTATTACAGATAGCGCAATAAATCAAAGTGCATTGTCTGTAGGAGGCCCTGGCGCATGAATCTGGCCAGCGGGAACGACCTCGGACCACCAGGGGCCGAGAAAACCACCGTCTCATGGGGCCGGACACTCAGGGTAAGGGGAAAAGCCAATAAATATCTGGTGATATCTCGGGTGCTATTAGAGATAGCGCAATAAACCAAAGTGAATTATCTGTAGGAGGCCCTGGCGCATGCATCTGTGCAGCGGGAACGACGTCGGACCACCAGGGGCCGAGAAAACAACCGTCTCATGGGGCCGGACACTCAGGGTCAGGGAAAAATCCAATATATATCTGGTGATATCTTGGGTGCTGTTAGAGATAGCGCAATAAACCAAAGTGAATTATCTGCAGGAAGCCCTGGCGCATGCATCTGTGCAGCGGGAAAGACCTTCGACCACCAGGGGAAGAGAAAACCACCGTCTCATGGGGCCGGACATTCAGTGTCAGGGAAAAATCCAATATATATCTGGTGATATCTCGGGTGCTATTACAGATAGCGCAATAAATCAAAGTGCATTGTCTGTAGGAGGCCCTGGCGCATGAATCTGGCCAGCGGGAACGACCTCGGACCGCCAGGGGCCGAGAAAACCACCGTCTCATGGGGCCGGACACTCAGGGTCAGGGGAAAAGCCAATAAATATCTGGTGATATCTCGGGTGCTATTAGAGATAGCGCAATAAACCAAAGTGAATTATCTGCAGGAGGCCCTGGCGCATGAATCTGTGCAGCGGGATCGACCTCGGACCACCAGGGGCCGAGACAATCACCGTCTCATGGGGCCGGACACTCAGGGTCAGGGAAAAATCCAAAATGTATCTGGTGATATCTCGGGTGCCATTACAGATAGCGCAATAAACCAAAGTGCATTGTCTGTAGGAGGCCCTGGCGCATGCATCTGTGCAGCGGGAACGACCTCCGACCACCAGGGGCCGACACAACCACCGTCTCATGGGGCAGGACACTCAGGGTCAGGGGAAAATCCAATATATATCTGGTGATATCTCGGGTGCTCTTACAGACAGCGCAGTAAATCAAAGTGCATTGTCTGAAGGAGGCCCTGGGGCATGAATCTGTGCAGCGGGATCGACCTCGGACTACCAGGAGCCGAGAAAACCACCGACACATGGGGCCGGACAATCAGGGTCGGGGAAAAATTCAATATATATCTGGTGATATGTCGGGTGCTATTAGAGGTAGAGAAATAAATCAAAGTGAATTATCTATAGGAGGCCCTGGCGCATGAATCTGTGCAGCGGGAACGACCTCGGGCCACCAAGGCCCGAGAAAACCACCGTCTCATGGGGCCGGACACTCAGGGTCAGGGGAAAAGCCAATAAATATCTGGTTATATCTCGGGTGCTATTAGAGATAGCGCAATAAACCAAAGTGAATTATCTGCAGGAGGCCCTGGCGCATGCATCTGTGCAGCGGGAACGACCTTCGACCACCAGGGGCCGACACAACCACCGTCTCATGGGGCCGGACACTCAGTGTCAGGGATAAATCCGATATATATCGGGTGATATCTCGGGTGCTATTACAGATAGCCCAATAAATCAATGTGCATTTTCTGTAGGAGGCCCTGGCGCATGAATCTGTGCAGCGGGAACGACCTCGGACCACCAGGGGCCGAGAAAACCACAGTCTGATGGGGCCGGACACTCAGGGTCTGGGGAAAATTCAATATATATCTGGTGATATCTCGGGTGCTATTACAGATAGCGCAATAAATCAAAGTGCATTGTCTGTAGGAGGCCCTGGCGCATGAATCTGGCCAGCGGGAACGACCTCGGACCACCAGGGGCCGAGAAAACCACCGTCTCATGGGGCCGGACATTCAGTGTCAGGGAAAACTCCAATATATATCTGGTGATATCTCGGGTGCTATTACAGATAGCGAAATAAATCAAAGTGCATTGTCTGTAGGAGGACCTGGCGCATGAATCTGTGCAGCGGGAACGACCTCGGACCACCAGGGGCCGAGAAAACCACCGTCTCATGGGGCCGGACACTCAGGGTCAGGGAAAGATCCAAAATGTATCTGGTGATATCTCGGGTGCTATTACAGATAGCGCAATAAACCAAAGTGCATTGTCTGTAGGAGGCCCTGGCGCATGCATCTGTGCAGCGGGAACGACCTCCGACCACCAGGGGCCGACACAACCACCGTCTCATGGGGCCGGACACTCAGGGTCAGGGGAAAATCCAATATATATCTGGTGATATCTCGGGTGCTCTTACATACAGCGCAGTAAATCAAAGTGCATTGTCTGAAGGAGGCCCTGGGGCATGAATCTGTGCAGCGGGATCGACCTCGGACTACCAGGAGCCGAGAAAACCACGGACACATTGGGCCGGACACTCAGGGTCGGGGAAAAATTCAATATATATGTGGTGATATGTCGGGTGCTATTAGAGGTAGAGAAATAAATCAAAGTGAATTATCTATAGGAGGCCCTGGGGCATGAATCTGTGCAGCGGGAACGACCTCGGACCAGCAGGGGTCGAGAAAACCACCGTCTCATGGGGCCGGACATTCAGTGTCAGGGAAAAATCCAATATATATCTGGTGATATCTCGGGTGCTATTACAGATAGCCCAATAAATCAATGTGCATTTTCTGTAGGAGGCCCTGGCGCATGAATCTGGCCAGCGGTAACGACCTCGGACCACCAGGGGCCGAGAAAACCACCGTCTCATGGGGCCGGACATTCAGTGTCAGGGAAAAATCCAATATATATCTGGTGATATCTCGGGTGCTATTACAGATAGCGCAATAAATCAAAGTGCATTGTCTGTAGGAGGCCCTGGCGCATGAATCTGGCCAGCGGGAACGACCTCGGACCACCAGGGGCCGAGAAAACCACCGTCTCATGGGGCCGGACACTCAGGGTAAGGGGAAAAGCCAATAAATATCTGGTGATATCTCGGGTGCTATTAGAGATAGCGCAATAAACCAAAGTGAATTATCTGCAGGAGGCCCTGGCGCATGCATCTGTGCAGCGGGAACGACCTCGGACCACCAGGGGCCGAGAAAACCACAGTCTCATGGGGCCGGACACTCAGGGTCTGGGGAAAATTCAATATATATCTGGTGATATCTCGGGTGCTACTAGAGATAGCGCAAGAAACCAAAGTGAATTATCTGCAGGAGGCTCTGGCGCATGAATCTGTGCAGCGGGAACGACCTCGGACCACCAGGGGCCGAGAAAACCACCGTCTCATGGGGCCGGACACTCAGGGTCATGTAATAATCTAGCATATATCTGGTGATATGTCGGGTGCTATTAGAGATAGCGCAATAAACCAAAGTGAATTATCTGCAAGAGGCCCTGGCGCATGAATCTGTGCAGCGGGAACGACCTTGGACCACCAGGGGCCGAGAAAACCACCGTCTCATGGGGCCGGACACTCAGGGTCAGGGAAAAATCCAAAATGTATCTGGTGATATCTCGGGTGCTATTACAGATAGCGCAATAAACCAAAGTGCATTGTCTGTAGGAGGCCCTGGCGCATGCATCTGTGCAGCGGGAACGACCTCCGACCACCAGGGGCCGACACAACCACCGTCTCATGGGGCCGGACACTCAGTGTCTGGGAAAAATCCGATATATATCTGGTGATATCTCGGGTGCTATTACAGATAGCCCAATAAATCAATGTGCATTTTCTGTAGGAGGCCCTGGCGCATGAATCAGTGCAGCGGGAACGACCTCGGACCACCAGGGGCCGACAAAACCACAGTCTCATGGGGCCGGACACTCAGGGTCATGTATAAATCCAGCATATATCTGGTGATATCTCGGGTGCTATTACAGATAGCGCAATAAACCAAAGTGCATTGTCTGTAGAAGGCCCTGGCGCATGAATCTGTGCAGCGGGAACGACCTCGGACAACCAGGGGCCGAGAAAACCACAGTCTCATGGGGCCGGACACTCAGGGTCTGGGGAAAATTCAATATATATCTGGTGATATCTCGGGTGCTACTAGAGATAGCGCAAGAAACCAAAGTGAATTATCTGCAGGAGGCTCTGGCGCATGAATCTGTTCAGCGGGATATAACTCGGACCACGAGGGACCGAGAAAACCATCGACACATGGGGCCGGACTGTCAGGGTCAGGGAAAAATACAATATATATCTGGTGATATCTCGGGTGCTATTACAGATAGCGCAATAAATCAAAGTGCATTGTCTGCAGGAGGCCCTGGCGCATAAATCTGTACAGCGGGATCGACCTCGGACCACCAGGGGCCGAGAAAACCACCGTCTCATGAAGTCCGACTGTCAGGGTCAGGGAAAAATCCAATATATATCTGGTGATATCTCGGGTGCTATTACAGATAGCGCAATAAATCAAAGTGCATTGTCTGTAGGAGGCCCTGGCGCATGAATCTGGCCAGCGGGAACGACCTCGGACCACCAGGGGCCGAGAAAACCACCGTCTCATGGGGCCGGACACTCAGGGTCAGGGGAAAAGCCAATAAATATCTGGTGATATCTCGGGTGCTGTTAGAGATAGCGCAATAAACCAAAGTGAATTATCTGCAGGAGGCCCTGGCGCATGCATCTGTGCAGCGGGAACGACCTCCGACCACCAGGGGCCGACACAACCACCGTCTCATGGGGCCGGACACTCAGGGTCAGGGAAAAATCCGATATATATCTGGTGATATCTCGGGTGCTATTACAGATAGCCCAATAAATCAATGTGCATTTTCTGTATGAGGCCCTGGCGCATGAATCTGTGCAGCGGGAACGACCTCGGACCACCAGGGGCCGAGAAAACCACAGTCTCATGGGGCCGGACACTCAGGGTCTGGGGAAAATTCAATATATATCTGGTGATATCTCGGGTGCTACTAGAGATAGCGCAAGAAACCAAAGTGAATTATCTGCAGCAGGCTCTGGCGCATGAATCTGTGCAGCGGGAACGACCTCGGACCACCAGGGGCCGAGAAAACCACCGTCTGATGGGGCCGGACACTCAGGGTCAGGGAAAAATCCAATATATATCTGGTGATATCTCGGGTGCTATTACAGATCGCCCAATAAATCAATGTGCATTTTCTGTATGAGGCCCTGGCGCATGAATCTGTGCAGCGGGAATGACCTCGGACCACCAGGGGCCGAGAAAACCACAGTCTCATGGGGCCGGACACTCAGGGTCTGGGGAAAATTCAATATATATCTGGTGATATCTCGGGTGCTATTAGAGATAGCGCAATACACCAAAGTGAATTATCTGCAAGAGGCCCTGGCGCATGAATCTGTGCAGCGGGAACGACCTCGGACCACCTGGGGCCGAGAAAACCACCGTCTCATGGGGCCGGACATTCAGTGTCAGGGAAAAATCCAATATATATCTGGTGATATCTCGGGTGCTATTACAGATAGCGCAATAAATCAAAGTGCATTGTCTGTAGGAGGCCCTGGCGCATGAATCTGGCCAGCGGGAACGACCTCGGACCACCAGGGGCCGAGAAAACCACCGTCTCAAGGGGCCGGACACTCAGGGTCAGGGGAAAAGCCAATAAATATCTGGTGATATCTCGGGTGCTATTAGAGATAGCGCAATAAACCAAAGTGAATTATCTGCAGGAGGCCCTGGCGCATGAATCTGTGCAGCAGGAACGACCTCGGACCACCAGGGGCCGAGACAACCACCGTCTCATGGGGCCGGACACTCAGGGTCAGGGAAAAATCCAATATGTATCTGGTGATATCTCGGGTGCTATTGCAGATAGCGCAATAAACCAAAGTGCATTGTCTGTAGGAGGCCCTGGCGCATGAATCTGGCCAGCGGGAACCACCTCGGACCACCAGGGGCCGAGAGAACCACCGTCTCATGGGGCCGGACACTCAGGGTCAGGGGAAAAGCCAATAAATATCTGGTGATATCTCGGGTGCTATTAGAGATAGCGCAATAAACCAAAGTGAATTATCTGCAGGAGGCCCTGGCGCATGCATCTGTGCAGCGGGAACGACCTCCGACCACCAGGGGCCGAGACAACCACCGTCTCATGGGGCCGGACACTCAGGGTCAGGGAAAAATTCAATATATATCTGGTGATATCTCGGGTGCTATTACAGATAGCCCAGTAAATCAGTGTGCATTTTCTGTAGGAGGCCCAGGCGCATGAATTTGTGCAGCCGGAACGACCTCGGACCACCAGGGGCCGAGAAAACCACAGTCTCATGGGTCCAGACACTCAGGGTCTGGGGAAAATTCAATATATATCTGGTGATATCTCGGGTGCTATTACAGATAGCGCAACAAATCAAAGTGCATTGTCTGTAGGAGGCCCTGGCGCATGAATCTGGGCAGCGGGAACGTCCTCGGACCACCAGGGGCCGAGAAAACCACCGACACATGGCGCCGGACACCCAAGGTCATGTAAATACCCAGGATGTATCTGATGATATCTCCGGTGATATTAGAGATAGCCCAATAAATCAAAGTGCATTGTCTGTAGGAGGCCCTGGCGCATGAATCTGTCCAGCGGGAAGGACCTCGGACCACCAGGGGCCGAGAAAACCACCGTCACATAGGGCCGGACAGTCAGGGTCAGGGAAAAATCCAATATATATGTGGTGATATCTCGGGTGCTATTACAGATAGCGCAATAAATCAAAGTGCATTGTCTGTAGGAGGCCCTGGCGCATGAATCTGGCCAGCGGGAACGACCTCGGACCACCAGGGGCCGAGAAAACCACCGTCTCATGGGGCCGGACATTCAGTGTCAGGGAAAATCCAATATATATCTGGTGATATCTCGGGTGCTATTACAGATAGCGCAATAAATCAAAGTGCATTGTCTGTAGGAGGCCCTGGCGCATGAATCTGGCCAGCGGGAACGACCTCGGACCACCAGGGGCCGAGAAAACCACCGTCTCATGGGGCCGGACACTCAGGGTCTGGGGAAAATTCAATATATATCTGGTGATATCTCGGGTGCTACTAGAGATAGCGCAAGAAACCAAAGTGAATTATCTGCAGGGGGCTCTGGCGCATGAATCTGTGCAGCGGGAACGACCTCGGACCACCAGGGGCCGAGAAAACCACCGTCTCATGGGGCCGGACACTCAGGGTCATGTAATAATCTAGCATATATCTGGTGATATGTCGGGTGCTATTAGAGATAGCGCAATTAACCAAAGTGAATTATCTGCAAGAGGCCCTGGCGCATGAATCTGTGCAGCGGGAACGACCTTGGACCACCAGGGGCCGAGAAAACCACCGTCTCATGGGGCCGGACATTCAGTGTCAGGAAAAATCCAATATATATCTGGTGATATCTCGGGTGCTATTACAGATAGCGCAATAAATCAAAGTGCATTGTCTGTAGGAGGCCCTGGCGCATGAATCTGGCCAGCGGGAACGACCTCGGACCACCAGGGGCCGAGAAAACCACCGTCTCATGGGGCCGGACACTCAGGGTCAGGGGAAAATCCAAAATGTATCTGGTGATATCTCGGGTGCTATTACAGATAGCGCAATAAACCAAAGTGCATTGTCTGTAGGAGGCCCTGGCGCATGCATCTGTGCAGCGGGAACGACCTCCGACCACCAGGGGCCGACACAACCACCGTCTCATGGGGCCGGACACTCAGGGTCAGGGGAAAATCCAATATATATCTGGTGATATCTCGGGTGCTCTTACATACAGCGCAGTAAATCAAAGTGCATTGTCTGAAGGAGGCCCTGGGGCATGAATCTGTGCAGCGGGATCGACCTCGGACTACCAGGAGCCGAGAAAACCACCGACACATGGGGCCGGACATTCAGTGTCAGGGAAAAATCCAATATATATCTGGTGATATCTCGGGTGCTATTACAGATAGCCCAATAAATCAAAGTGCATTGTCTGTAGGAGGCCCTGGCGCATGAATCTGGCCAGCGGGAACGACCTCGGACCACCAGGGGCCGAGAAAACCACCGTCTCATGGGGCCGGACATTCAGTGTCAGGGAAAAATCCAATATATATCTGGTGATATCTCTGGTGCTATTACAGATAGCGCAATAAATCAAAGTGCATTGTCTGTAGGAGGCCCTGGCGCATGAATCTGGCCAGCGGGAACGACCTCGGACCACCAGGGGCCGAGAAAACCACCGTCTCATGGGGCCGGACACTCAGGGTCATGTAATAATCTAGCATATATCTGGTGATATGTCGGGTGCTATTACAGATAGCGCAACAAATCAAAGTGCATTGTCTGTAGGAGGCCCTGGCGCATGAATCTGTGTAGCGGGAACGACCTCGGACCAGCGGGGGTCGAGAAAACCACCGTCTCATGGGGCCGGACATTCAGTGTCAGGGAAAAATCCAATATATATCTGGTGATATCTCGGGTGCTATTACAGATAGCGCAATAAATCAAAGTGCATTGTCTGTAGGAGGCCCTGGCGCATGAATCTGGCCAGCGGAAACGACCTCGGACGACCAGGGGCCGAGAAAACCACCGTCTCATGGGGCCGGACATTCAGTGTCAGGGAAAACTCCAATATATATCTGGTGATATCTCGGGTGCTATTACAGATAGCGCAATAAATCAAAGTGCATTGTCTGTAGGAGGCCCTGGCGCATGAATCTGGCCAGCGGGAACGACCTCGGACCACCAGGGGCCGAGAAAACCACCGTCTCATGGGGCCGGACACTCAGGGTCAGGGGAAAAGCCAATAAATATCTGGTGATATCTCGGGTGCTATTAGAGATAGCGCAATAAACCAAAGTGAATTATCTGCAGGAGGCCCTGGCGCATGCATCCGTGCAGCGGGAACGACGTCGGACCACCAGGGGCCAAGAAAACAACCGTCTCATGGGGCCGGACACTCAGGTTCAGGGAAAAATCCAATATATATCTGGTGATATCTTGGGTGCTGTTAGAGATAGCGCAATAAACCAAAGTGAATTATCTGCAAGAGGCCCTGGCGCATGCATCTGTGCAGCGGGAACGACCTTCGACCACCAGGGGCCGACACAACCACCGTCTCATGGGGCCGGACACTCAGTGTCAGGGAAAAATCCGATATATATCTGGTGATATCTCGGGTGCTATTACAGATAGCCCAATAAATCAATGTGCATTTTCTGTAGGAGGCCCTGGCGCATGAATCTGTGCAGCGGGAACGACCTCGGACCACCAGGGGCCGAGAAAACCACAGTCCCATGGGGCCGGACACTCAGGGTCTGGGGAAAATCCAATATATATCTGGTGATATCTCGGGTGCTATTAGAGATAGCGCAATAAATCATAGTGCATTGTCTGCAGGAGGCCCTAGCGCATGAATCTGTGCAGCGGGATCGACCTCGGACCAGCAGGGGCCGAGAAAACCACCGTCTCATGGGGCCGGACACTCAGGGACAGGGAAAAATCCAGCATATATCTGGTGATATGTCGGGTGCTATTAGAGATAGCGCAATAAACCAAAGTGAATTATCCGCAAGAGGCCCTGGCGCATGAATCTGTGCAGCGGCAACGACGTCGGACCACCAGGGGCCGAGAAAACCACCGTCTCATGGGGCCGGACACTCAGGGTCAGGAGAAAAGCCAATAAATATCTGGTGATATCTCGGGTGCTATTAGAGATAGCGCAATAAACCAAAGTGAATTATCTGCAGGAGGCCCTGGCGCATGAAACTGTGCAGCGGGAACGACCTCGGACCACCAGGGGCCGAGACAACCACCGTTTCATGGGGCCGGACACTCAGGGTCAGGGAAAAATCCAATATGTATCTGGTGATATCTCGGGTGCTATTACAGATAGCGCAATAAATCAAAGTGCATTGTCTGTAGGAGGCCCTGGCGCATGAATCTGGCCAGCGGGAACGACCTCGGACCACCAGGGGCCGAGAAAACCACCGTCTCATGGGGCCGGACATTCAGTGTCAGGGAAAAATCCAATATATATCTGGTGATATCTCTGGTGCTATTACAGATAGCGCAATAAATCAAAGTGCATTGTCTGTAGGAGGCCCTGGCGCATGAATCTGGCCAGCGGGAACGACCTCGGACCACCAGGGGCCGAGAAAACCACCGTCTCATGGGGCCGGACACTCAGGGTCATGTAATAATCTAGCATATATCTGGTGATATGTCGGGTGCTATTAGAGGTAGAGAAATAAATCAAAGTGAATTATCTATAGGAGGCCCTGGCGCATGAATCTGTGTAGCGGGAACGACCTCGGACCAGCAGGGGTCGAGAAAACCACCGTCTCATGGGGCCGGACATTCAGTGTCAGGGAAAAATCCAATATATATCTGGTGATATCTCGGGTGCTATTACAGATAGCGCAATAAATCAAAGTGCATTGTCTGTAGGAGGCCCTGGCGCATGAATCTGGCCAGCGGGAACGACCTCGGACGACCAGGGGCCGAGAAAACCACCGTCTCACGGGGCCGGACATTCAGTGTCAGGGAAAACTCCAATATATATCTGGTGATATCTCGGGTGCTATTACAGATAGCGCAATAAATCAAAGTGCATTGTCTGTAGGAGGCCCTGGCGCATGAATCTGGCCAGCGGGAACGACCTCGGACCACCAGGGGCCGAGAAAACCACCGTCTCATGGGGCCGGACACTCAGGGTCAGGGGAAAAGCCAATAAATATCTGGTGATATCTCGGGTGCTATTAGAGATAGCGCAATAAACCAAAGTGAATTATCTGCAGGAGGCCCTGGCGCATGCATCCGTGCAGCGGGAACGACGTCGGACCACCAGGGGCCAAGAAAACAACCGTCTCATGGGGCCGGACACTCAGGTTCAGGGAAAAATCCAATATATATCTGGTGATATCTTGGGTGCTGTTAGAGATAGCGCAATAAACCAAAGTGAATTATCTGCAAGAGGCCCTGGCGCATGCATCTGTGCAGCGGGAACGACCTTCGACCACCAGGGGCCGACACAACCACCGTCTCATGGGGCCGGACACTCAGTGTCAGGGAAAAATCCGATATATATCTGGTGATATCTCGGGTGCTATTACAGATAGCCCAATAAATCAATGTGCATTTTCTGTAGGAGGCCCTGGCGCATGAATCTGTGCAGCGGGAACGACCTCGGACCACCAGGGGCCGAGAAAACCACAGTCCCATGGGGCCGGACACTCAGGGTCTGGGGAAAATCCAATATATATCTGGTGATATCTCGGGTGCTATTAGAGATAGCGCAATAAATCATAGTGCATTGTCTGCAGGAGGCCCTAGCGCATGAATCTGTGCAGCGGGATCGACCTCGGACCAGCAGGGGCCGAGAAAACCACCGTCTCATGGGGCCGGACACTCAGGGACAGGGAAAAATCCAGCATATATCTGGTGATATGTCGGGTGCTATTAGAGATAGCGCAATAAACCAAAGTGAATTATCCGCAAGAGGCCCTGGCGCATGAATCTGTGCAGCGGCAACGACGTCGGACCACCAGGGGCCGAGAAAACCACCGTCTCATGGGGCCGGACACTCAGGGTCAGGAGAAAAGCCAATAAATATCTGGTGATATCTCGGGTGCTATTAGAGATAGCGCAATAAACCAAAGTGAATTATCTGCAGGAGGCCCTGGCGCATGAAACTGTGCAGCGGGAACGACCTCGGACCACCAGGGGCCGAGACAACCACCGTTTCATGGGGCCGGACACTCAGGGTCAGGGAAAAATCCAATATGTATCTGGTGATATCTCGGGTGCTATTACAGATAGCGCAATAAACCAAAGTGCATTGTCTGTAGGAGGCACTGGCGCATGAATCTGGCCAGCGGGAACCACCTCGGACCACCAGGGGCCGAGAAAACCACCGTCTCATGGGGCCGGACACTCAGGGTCAGGGGAAAAGCCAATAAATATCTGGTGATATCTCGGGTGCTACTAGAGATAGCGCGAGAAACCAAAGTGAATTATCTGCAGGAGGACCTGGCGCATAAATCTGTGCAGCGGGATCGACCTCGGACCACCAGGGGCCGAGAAAATCACCGTCTCATGGGGCCGGACTGTCAGGGTCAGGGAAAAATCCAATATATATCTGGTGATATCTCGGGTGCTATTAGAGATAGCGCAATAAATCATAGTGCATTGTCTGCAGGAGGCCCTAGCGCATGAATCTGTGCAGCGGGATCGACCTCGGACCACCAGGGGCCGAGAAAACCACCGTCTCATGGGGCCGGACACTCAGGGACAGGGAAAAATCCAGCATATATCTGGTGATATGTCGGGTGCTATTAGAGATAGCGCAATAAACCAAAGTGAATTATCCGCAAGAGGCCCTGGCGCATGAATCTGTGCAGCGGCAACGACCTCGGACCACCAGGGGCCGAGAAAACCACCGTCTCATGGGGCCGGACATTCAGTGTCAGGGAAAAATCCAATATATATCTGGTGATATCTCGGGTGCTATTACAGATAGCGCAATAAATCAAAGTGCATTGTCTGTAAGAGGCCCTGGCGCATGAATCTGTGCAGCGGGAACGACCTCGGCCCACCAGGAGCCGAGAAAACCACCGACACATGGGGCCGGACACCCAAGGTCATGCAAAAATGCAGTATATATCTGGTGATATCTCGGGTGCTATTAGAGATAGCGCGATAAATCACAGTGAATTATCTGCACGAGGCCCTTACGCATGAATCTGTGCCGCGGGAACGACGTCGGACCACCAGGGGCCGAGAAAACCACCGACACATGAGGCCGGGCACCCAAGGTCATGTAAAAATCCAGAATATATCTGGTGATATCTCGGGTGCTATTATAGATAGCGCAATAAATCAAAGTGCATTGTCTGCAGGAGGCCCTGTCGCATGAATCTGTGCAGCGGGATCTACCTCGGAACACCAGGGACCCAGAAAATCACCGACACATGGGGCCGGACTGTCAGGGTCAGGGAAAAATCCTATATATATCTGGTGATATCTCGGGTGCTCTTACAGATAGCGCACTAAACCAAAGTGAATTATCTGCAGCGGGCCCTGGCGCATGAATCTGTGCAGCGGGAACGACCTCGGACCACCAGGGGCCGAGAAAACCACCGACACATGGGGCCGGACGCTCAGGGTCGGGGAAAAATCCAATATATATCTGGTGATATCTCGGGTGCTATTACAGATAGCGCAATAAATCAAAGTGCATTGTCTGGAGGAGGCCCTGGCGCATGAATCTGTGCAGCGGGATCGACCTCGGACCACCAAGGGCCGAGAAAATCACCGTCTCATGGGGCCGGACTGTCAGGGTCAGGGAAAAATCCTATATATATCTGGTGATATCTCGGGTGCTATTAGAGATAGCGCAATAAATCAAAGTGAATTATCTGCAGGGGGCCCTGGCGCATGAGTCTGTGTAGCGGGATCGACCTCGGACCACCAGGGGCCGAGAAAACCACCGACGCATGGGGCCGGACTGTCAGGGTCAGGGAAAAATCCAATATATATCTGGTGATATCTCGGGTGCTATTAGAGATATGGCAATAAACCAAAGTGAATTATCTATAGGGGGCCCTGGCGCATGAATCTCAGCAGCGGGAACGACCTCGGACAACCATGGGCCGAGAAAACCACCGTCTCATGGGGCCGGACACTCAGGGTCAGGGGAAAATACAATATATACCTGGTGATATCTCGGGTGCTATTACAGATAGCGCAATAAATCAAAGTGCATTGTCTGTAGGAGTCCCTGGCGCATGAATCTGTGCGGTGGGAACGACCTTGGACCACCAGGGGCCGAGAAAACCACAGTCTCATGGGGCCGGACACTCAGGGTCAGGGGAAAATCCAATATATATCTGGCGATATCTCGGATGCTATTAGAGATAGCGCAATGAACCAAAGTGAATTATCTGCAGGAGGCCCTGGCGCATGAATCTGTGCAGCGGCAACGACCTCGGACCACCAGGGGCCGAGAAAACCACCGACACATGGAGCCGGACACCCAAAGTCATGTAACAATCCAGGATGTACCTGATGATATCTCGGGTGCTATTACAGATAGCGCAATTAATCAAAGTGCATTGTCTGTAGGAGGCACTGGCGCGTGAATCTGTGGAGCATTGACGACATCGGACCACCAGGGGCCGAGAAAATTACAGATTTTCGGTATCCGTCACCCAATGTCATGTAAAAATCCAATATATATCTGGTGGTATCTGGGGTTCTATTACAGATAGCGCGATTAATCAAAGTGCATTGTCTGCAGGAGGCTCTGGCGCATGAATCTGTGCAGCGGGAACGATCTCGGACCACCAGGGGCCGAGAAAACCACCGTCTCATGGGGCCGGACACTCAGGGTCAGGGAAAAATCCAATATATATCTGGTGATATCTCGGGTGCTATTACAGATAGCGCAATAAATCAAAGTGCATTGTCTGCAGGAGGCCCTGGCGCATAAATCTGTGCAGCGGGATCGACCTCGGACCACCAGGGGCCGAGAAAACCACCGTCTCATGAAGTCCGACTGTCAGGGTCAGGGAAAAATCCAATATATATCTGGTGATATCTCGGGTGCTATTAGAGATAGCGCAATAAATCATAGTGCATTGTCTGCAAGAGGCCCTAGCGCATGAATCTGTGCAGCGGGATCGACCTCGGACCACCAGGGGCCGAGAAAATCACCGTCTCATGGGGCCGGACTGTCAGGGTCAGGGAAAAATCCAATATATATCTGGTGATATCTCGGGTGCTATTAGACGTAGCGCGATAAATCCAAGTGCATTGTCAGCGGGAGGCCCTGGCGCATGAATCTGTGCTGCGGCAACGACCTCGGACCACCAGGGTCCGAGAAAACCACCCTCTCATGGGGCCGGACACTCAGGGTCAGGGAAAAATCCAACATATATCTGATGATATCTCGGGTGCTATTAGAGAGAGCGCAATAAACCAAAGTGAATTGTCTGCAAGACGCCCTGGCGCATGCATCTGTGCAGCGGGAACGACCTCGGCCCACCAGGAGCCGAGAAAACCACCGACACATGGGGCCGGACACCCAAGGTCATGCAAAAATGCAGTATATATCTGGTGATATCTCGGGTGCTATTAGAGATAGCGCGATAAATCACAGTGAATTTTCTGCACGAGGCCCTTGCGCATGAATCTGTGCCGCGGGAACGACGTCGGACCACCAGGGGCCGAGAAAACCACCGACACATGAGGCCGGGCACCCAAGGTCATGTAAAAATCCAGAATATATCTGGTGATATCTCGGGTGCTATTATAGATAGCGCAATAAATCAAAGTGCATTGTCTGCAGGAGGCCCTGTCGCATGAATCTGTGCAGCAGGAACGACCTCGGACCACCAGGGGCCGAGAAAATTACAGTTATTCGGAATCCGTCACCAAAGGTCATGTGATAATCCAGCATATATCTGGTGATATCTCGGGTGCTATTACAGGTAGCGCAATAAATCAAAGTGGATTGTCTGCAGGAAGCCCTGGCGCATGATTCTGTAGAGCGGGAACGGCCTGGGACCACCAGGGGCCGAGGAAATCACCGTCCCGTGGGGCCGGACACTCAGGGTCAGGGAAAAATCCAATATATATCTGGTGATATCTCGGGTGCTATTAGATATAGCGCAATAAACCAAAGTGAATTATCTGCAGGAGGCCCTGGTGCATGAATCTGTGCAGCGGGAACAACCTCGGATCACCAGGGTCCGAGAAAACCACCGTCTCATGGCGCCGGACACTCAGGGTCGGTTGAAAAATTCAATATATATCTGGTGAGATCTCGGGTGCTCTTACAAATAGCGCACTAAACCAAAGTGAATTATCTGCAGCGGGCCCTGGCGCATGAATCTGTGCAGCGGGAACGACCTCGGCCCACCAGGGGCCGAGAAAACCACCGACACATGGGGCCGGACACTCAGGGTCAGGGAAAAATCCAATATATATCTGGTGATATCTCGGGTGTTATTAGAGATAGCGCAATAAACCAAAGTGAATTATCTGTAGGAGGCCCTGGCGCATGAATCTGTGCAGCAGGAACGACCTCGGACCACCAGGGGCCGAGAAACCCACCGTCTCATGGGGCCGGACACTCAGGGTCGGGGAAAAATCCAATATATATCTGGTGATATCTCGGGTGCTATTAGAGGTAGCGCGATAAATCCAAGTGCATTGTCAGCGGGAGGCCCTGGCGCATGAATCTGTGCAGCGGCAACGACCTCGGACAACCAGGGGCCGAGAAAACCACCGACACATGGGGCCGGACACTCAGGGTCAGGGAAAAATCCAATATATATCTGGTGATACCTCGGGTGCTATTAGAGATAGCGCAATAAACCAAAGTGCATTATCTGTAGGAGGCCCTGGCGCATGAATCTGTGCAGCGGCAACGACCTCGGACAACCAGGGGCCGAGAAAACCACCGACACATGGGGCCGGACACCCAAGGTCATGCAAAAATCCAGTATATATCTGGTGATATCTCGGGTGCTATTAGAGATAGCGCGATAAATCACAGTGAATTATCTGCACGAGGCCCTTGCGCATGAATCTGTGCCGCGGGAACGACGTCGGACCACCAGGGGCCGAGAAAACCACCGACACATGAGGCCGGACACCCAAGGTCATGTAAAAATCCAGAATATATCTGGTGATATCTCGGGTGCTATTATAGATAGCGCAATAAATCAAAGTGCATTGTCTGCAGGAGGCCCTGTCGCATGGATCTGTGCAGCGGGATCTACCTCGGACCACCAGGGACCCAGAAAATCACCGACACATGGGG